>NW_024582467.1:1567083-1651511 GCF_018398535.1 Haplochromis burtoni
GGGGGGGATACTGCAGCAGGTACTTGTACTAAGAGAACAAACTTATTTGATGGTATTTTGATAATTACCCCTTCGATCTGTACACTACCTGTAAATTTAATAAAAGCTTCCAGAAAAGTCTCGGAGAATTTGATACATGTTTAAAATTAATATTATTTACAATATTCATATTACTTTTTAGCATGCACTATTAGTATTATTAATAGTGCATGCTAAAAGGTCTATTAACTACACAACGGGAGACGAATATACAAAAAATACTTGTAATTTATCTCCATATAATAGATGGAAGTTAACAAGTGCTCCGAAACTCACCAGAAGTTTTGCTAGAAATAATATTACTAAGCTGTGAAACAAATTCAGTCAGTTAATTAATTGGGGATTGGATGTTCAGGTTTATTTCTGGTTTTTTTCTCTCTCTCTCTTGCCAGTGACATGCATGTTCAAGCAGGTTGAGGTCAGATGTCAGACTTGCACCTGTCCATGAGTAAAACTGTGCATAAGAGTGATTCGTGAATCTTTTTTGTACTTTCAGAGAAAAAACTGCATGCCCTTTTTGTTCTTTAGAAAAAATACTTGTAGGACATAATGTCCTCCAGGGGTGAAGGAATTAGCATTTAGGTGAGAAAAACCGAACTTTTACCTAACAAAGAACCACACGGTAACCATAGCTTCAAATTGGTTTTCTTATCTCACCTACTATTTCTCTCTGTGATAATAGCCAGGATTCTTCGAGGTGAATTTCCATACAAATTGTCTAAGCATTACCAAGCCATTATTGTGCATTGAGAGACCTCAAATTAAATTAATCCAGCACTATGAAAAAGGAAAACATGGTCCTTTTAAAAAACATGTTTCTAAATGATTCTGGTAAAGACAAACACACACAAAAAATAAAAATTAATAAATAAAATAAAAACTCCCACCTCCCCCACACCTTTCTGTTTGCTTTAACCTGCACTACTCCATCATTCACTTCTGATCTTTTTCATCTATTTTTGCTACTTTCTCCAATTCTGTGCCTGTCCTCAATTCCTTTTCTAAAGGAGAAAAAAAAAGATTGTCCTGCTTTCAGGTCATTCTCAACGGTTTCTATTTCTTTTTCAGCCAGCGGACCCATTTTTGACACATCTCTGTTTTCTGTTCTCTACAATGTTGTCTAGGCAATGGATTTCTTTTTTCAGTAACACCATCTTTTTTTCTTTCTTTTCCCTGTTTTATTCAACTACGTTCTCCTCGAAAAGTTGGTAAGTGCAAAGTTGGAAAAGAAGAGTGGCAGATTGTGGCCTTTCTTCTTTCCTCAACCCTTAGATAATCTTGTCACAGCATCACTCTCCTTGACTCCTTTGCTTGTAGTTAATCAAATCCTAATTTCTCAGGTTACCTCTGTGTCTCGTGCTCGAGCTTGCCTCAGTGTTGACATCCCTGTTCCCTCTTCCAAATTTCCCTCCAGACAGCCCTCTCGCCCCCATCTGTCTCTTGCTAACCTCCTCCGTGCCATCTTTTGCTCACCACGCATCTTGTCCAAGCATCAGACCTTATCCCTTCTCCCCTGCCTACAGTTTTCTGTCCAACTCATCTCCTAACACTAAGTGGCAGGGCCTCAGATGGACTGAGGTTTGAATTGCGCCAGCTAAAAAGGTTCACCAGCAGGGCAGACAAACGCTGCCAAGGACCTCTGGCAAGCTGGGGTCTCGGTGGAAAGGAAGGACGGGCACGAACGAGGAGGAGAGAGGCCGGATGAAAGTGCACGTCTTGTGAGGAGGGCTATCGCACTGTCTCAGGGTCTCCGAGGATGAAAGGAGTGCCGTGACTCCAGTGACTATACAAGCAAAATCACAAGGCAGCCAATGAGGAAGAAATTTTGTCTTCTGAAGGAAAAGGGCACAATCATAAGTTGTATTATAAAGTATTGAATAATGGATGCGTAATCAAATGGAATATAAGAAATGGCATCAGCCAGGGTTACATTTAATAGATAACCTGTAGAGGAAGGAGGTAAAAGATCATGTACAACATCTTTATTAATATGTCGATATGATTAAGTTAATTATTATTATAATTTAAGCGATGATACATCAAAACACTGGGGAAGCTTTGAGAGTAAGAGCTGCCAGATTGATTTATTTTGCTCAGTAGTCAAAAGTAGAAATATTACTTTTGCTGTTAGATAAAACGTAGAAATGCAGCACATTCTCATTTCTTCTAAGTTAAATTTTTATATAACAGCTTCAAGCTAAACTATTTAAAACTGTGGGTAACGCAGCTCAAAATGCAAACCCAGAGAATTCTATTGTAAACTCTTTTCAAATTATCAAAAGACACAAAATATGCTGGAAAAATATTTTATTCCTTGGAATTTCATTGTTTCAGTCTAGAGATGGGCAAACAGGAAACAATTATCTAGAATATTGTCTGTAAGTCAGTGGGAATGGGGAGTGGGCTGACAGAGAATTTTGCTCGTTTGGCTCTGTCCTGGTGTAAAAATACTACTGGCTGAAAAAAGTCAGCCTTTCAGTGTCGTATGAAATAAATGGCAACAGTATAACCATTTCAAAATAAGGAATGTGGATGTTGTGCACACCCATTCCCAGGTGGGTACAGGACAAGGTCACAAAGGGATGTGAGATGCTTTAATATTTTCTCTGGCAGAGAAATGATAGCACCTGGCAGTCACGATTTCTTAAAATATGTGGGAGAACTTGGAAAATACAGGGTTTAAAAAAATATGCGGTGTAATGAGGAGCCCAACTTAGCCAAGTCTAAAAGAATAAAGGCAAAACTTCCAAACTATACGGAGGCTGAGCACAGCTTATATGTGACTCACTGATGCACATTTAGTTCTCTAAATGCTGGCAAGGCTTAACACTGTGCTTGTCACCCAACTTGTTTGACAGGATGTCTTTGAGATCAGAGATTTATTTAGGTTTCTCCTGAATCTGTCAAAGAGCAACAAAGGCTTTTTGTTGCCATCCTTACATGCAGTATGTCAAATCTTTTCATTGCTCAAGAAATTGAGTTCAAACTCTCTTCATTGTCAACAAAGCTTTTGTTGTTCAAACTGGAAGGTTGCAGTTTGGCACTACGTATCCTGAAGAACTTTTACAGTATTCAGGAACAACCACAGATGAGACCCAGACCATATTTTCTTTAAATAGTTTTTATCTCTTCTTGCTTCCTTACATTAATCTCCTTCTTTACTGCTTCCATGATCTACATGGCCTTTCAATCATTGTTCTGGCCACATTGAAAAACATATTGAAAGCTTCTGAACTGAAGGCCCGGGAGCCAAGACGCTGTAGTTTTACAGCGTTGTAAGGGAGGCTCAGAATCAGCATATTTTCATCTATAGCACATGCATCATATCACACCCCACAGACGCAGTGAGAAAGATTTACTGAGTTAAACCAGAGAACAAATTTACTTCACACTATCTTTATGAGATCTGATTTCATGCTTTGCAGGTTTGTGCGCGCCACAGACAATAACAGTGCAGTAATCATGCAAGTCCAATTTCCAAAAGAATACAACCCTGTATTTCACATCATACTGCATGTTTCAATCCGTAAGATATAAAGGAAGCATAAAACGTGTGATTTCTTTAAGCTTCCAGCTTTTATCACTGACCAACTGTTAAGGCAACAAAAATATGAGTCACCTTGTATAATTGTGGCTACAATAACGATCTACTGAGCTTGTGATGAATGGTGTTTGTTCACCGCCGTGGAAATATCTGCGAACAAAAAGAGACCACAAACTGAAAATCGCTCATCAAATGTACATATGCAGTATTTTATAAAAGAACTATGCATGAATGGCATTTCAATCTAAGGCTCCATAGCCCCCAGTGAATGTTTCAGAAGCAATGGTCATTTGGTTTTCCTAGAAGTTAGACATGAAAACACAAACTTCTGTGTTCAGTTAAAATAAGACCAGACACATATTTATATACAGGCAATCGCAAAATAATTTGTCATCTTCTGCTCCCACTGGGATTCAGGAAGAAGGCTTCTTTTCTAATATGGGTCTTCTCAGATCAATAGCATTAAAAGAAACTAAAAATGCTAGCTCTGAAAGGAAAGCAATGTGTGTTTCCACTGGGCTGAAATCAGTCCTGAATGATCTGTCACCTGTAGCTTATTTTTGTAGGTGATTTTAATATTGCCTGTTCAGATATGGTCATTGCAATAAGATGCAATGTTGCTCCAGCTCTAGATGATTAAAGTCGTTCTTTGTAGGCGTTACATTATAGAACAGGCAGTATAGATGACTAGCTCGACAAACATAGAGCATTAAATGTCTAAGAAAGCGGAACAGTTAGCGCATACAATGCTTCTACCACATCCTTGGTTTACTCTTCTCAAGTGAAGCTGGCACATTTCTTTAAGTGAGGGTTTGTGTTTTTAAAGGGTGAACTGTGCCTTACATTTCTGCATTCATGTTTCTGCATGCTTGAGTCCCCTTCCTGGCATTGTCACACAGTTTCAGAAAGTGCAAAGTGGAGTCTCACGAGGCACCCTGTTGAATTTACACCATATGAAAGACAAGGAGGAAACGAGTACTGATACCAGCAATAGCTCTGGTATCAGCCCTCCTTCTTACACTGACTCATTGTGGGAAGGCAAATCCATATCCTACCACAATATGGACAAAGAAATGTCAAGTCTGTATGACTGACAGCTTCACAATACCAAAGTCTGAGGGGGTCTGATCGAGTCTAGCGCTTAAGATGAGAAAGTTAGGAAAGTTGTATAGAGAAGCAGATTAAAAGCCTTTGAATCTTGGCTCAAGGATGTGATATATTTTACCTGAAAATATTTTTTAAAAAGATATCGCTTGCTTTGTATGGATCTCTACTTCTGAGGCACAGACTACTTTTAATTGGCATTTGTCTGGAGTGAAGAAAATGGCCACATTCACATCTAGACTACCCATTAAAGACAACAAAAGAATCCTCTTTTTGACAGCAGGTGTCTTTGAAACCAGATGAAAAGAATCCATCTTGCACATTTGTAATTTTCAGCATCTCCCCCTCTCACTGTGTGTTTGTTTGTGCATACATGCAAGAAGCTGCATGGGATTACAAATAGCGCAATAATCTATGAGCTTCTGTTGTTATACTTCAATAATCAGGAAGCAATTACACTCAAATTAAAAAAAGAAGGTCCACTTCCATGGATCCAAACCAGCACCAGAGTAAATATAAAGCTGAGCTACGTTTGTTGGTTACTAATGTAAGTGTCATTTTATGTAGTAAATGTTATAACATGTTAACTGACAAATGCTGTACCTCTCCTGTAGCTATAGAAAGTGAAATATTCTTCATATGTAAAAAGTGGCTTTGTTGACTGCGGCCCACAGTTCCACACACGGTGTTGGCTCTCTGGAATAGCTTCCTGTCACACCGACATGTTGTCATTATTATAATTAGTTCCACCTGCGTTTTTCCTGATTAAATGAGTCACCAGTCTGCAGGAGTTCACCATATCATGACTCAAACATAAAGAGGGAACAGGCGGCAGTGGTGTTGCTCCTCAGCAGGGCTCCACAGCGTCACCCTCGCTCTCATCAGAGACCTAGGCCCTGCTGGAAGCAGCACAACAGATGCGAACTTACTGTGCACTGCAGAGAAAAAGGAGATCGTAAGAACAGAGAAAAAAAGTGAACAACAGAATATAGCAAATAATGTTTATCGTTTAAGGAAAGACGCACTGGAAACTGAAATAGCTTATTGTAGAATCTGAGGTGTCCTTGTGGGATTTTGAGCACGTCCAAAATGAACTGTGCCTCACCTAAAAAGCAGATGAAAGCAGGTGGCAGCAGCACGAGTCTGAGGCATGCAGTCTAGTGAGACTCGCACGTCATAGCGTCATGTCATCAGAGCCCAGTCTGTACTCTGTGTTCAAAAGTTGCAATTATGACAGACTATCATATAATCACATTACACTTTAGCATCAATCCGACAGTTTTTCTTCTGGTCTCAGAATACTTCTTAAAGAAAAGCGTCTGGACTTCTTTAAATTGCTTGAAGACGTTTCACCTCTCATCTGGGAAGCTTCTTCAGTTCTAAGGTCAAATGGCGGAGAGTCCCAGATTTAAACCCAGTGGGAGTTTCCCCCCCCAAAGAGGGACAAAAGGACCCCCTGATGATCCTCTAATCACCTGAGCCAAGGTGTGAAAATGGGTGTGGGTCCCAATCAGCCAGGGTTTCGGGTGAGCTCATTATGAAACCTGACCCCACCTTATCATGCGATTTCCTGAGGTCAGATGGCCCAGGATGTGCGTTAAGGCCTGGTAAATGACCTGTATTTGTATAGCGCTTTACAAGTCCCTAAGGACCCCAAAGCGCTTTACACAACCAGTCATCCACACATTCACACACTGTACATTGTAGCCACAGCCACCCTGGGGCTCACTGACTGAGGCGAGGCTGCCGGACACTGGCGCCACCGGGCCCTCTGAACACCACCAGTAGGCAACAGGTGAAGTGTCTTGCCCAAGGACACAACGACCGAGACTGTCCAAGCTGGGGCTCAAACCGGCAACCTTCCGATTACAAGGCGAACTCCCAACTTTTGAGCCACGATCGCCCCTAAAGCTGGTTAAGGCGTCTGGGGAGGGAACTCAAAACTGGATTATAGATGGCAGACAGTTGGTGTCATAAACCACAGCCTCTGTTCAAAGATGTCTGCCATCCATAATCCAGTTTTGAGTTCCCTCCCCAGACGCCTTAACGCCCAATCACATCCTGGGCCATCGGACCTCAGGAAATCACATGATAGTGTGGGGCCAGGTTTCACTATGAGCCCACCTGAAACCCTGGCTGATTGTGACCCACACCTGTTTTCACACCTTGGTTCAGGTGATTAGAGGATCATCAGGGGGGTCCTTCTGTCCCTCTTTAGGGGGAAACTCCCACTGGGTTTAAATCTGGGACTCGCCGCCATTTGACCTTAGAACTGAAGGAGCTTCTCGGATGAGAGGTGAAACGTCTTCAAGCAACTTAAAGAAGTCCAGATGCTTTTCTTTGCAAGCTCCTTTGACTACGATGACCTGGATGACTGAGAACCTTCACAGACAATACTTCTGATAGCACAGAATCCAAATTTCTTCATTTTGCCAAATTAAAAGGTTTCTATAAATCAGTAATATGGCTGAACTGGTACCTAACTCCAGCTTTTAGACCAGGTGAGAGTCGGGCATCGCCATGCTTTGAGGGTGGCAATGCTTTGATCTCATTTTGTCTTTTATCTTGATGTCTGTCTATTCGCATGGCACCAGAGTAAGATAGCATTCAGTCAAACAGAATGAGTCTGTGTAGCTCCAGCACATGCCTGTGATCAGCTATGAAGTATGGACCTTAGCAATTTTCTACCTTTTTTTTTTTTCAGAATAGGTCAGGCATGAATCCAGTGATCCTCTAGGTGGTCTTTTCTATGAAAAGGTTCAACGGGAATTCTACAAAGTTATGACTTGCTGTACAATGCCTCAGTGCCTGAGGAATGATAATTGGTTGGTTTAGACATGAGGAGGAAATCTGAGGCTCAGTAGGAGCAGAGCCTTTTTTTTTTCTTTTTA
Organism: Haplochromis burtoni; assembly: GCF_018398535.1. Classification (NCBI taxonomy): domain Eukaryota; kingdom Metazoa; phylum Chordata; class Actinopteri; order Cichliformes; family Cichlidae; genus Haplochromis; species Haplochromis burtoni. The sequence goes on from NW_024582467.1 coordinate 1,574,662, forward strand.
GGGTCACAAGGGGGCTGGAGCCCAGCTGTTATGGGGAAGAGAGAGGGTAGCCCCTGGACAGGTTGCCAATCTGTTGCAGGGCTAACATGGAGACAAACTATTCATGCTTACATTCACACCTACAGCCAATTAAAAATCACCAATTAACCTAACCGTATGCATGTCTTTAGACTGTGGGAGGAAGCACAGACACAGAGCGACCACACAGAACGGCCCCTCACAGGACTAACCGAGACACTATCACACTGCCCCAGAGGGAAGGGGGGGACTGTGAAATAAAAGCCTTGTCCAGTTTTTGAACTTAAGTCAGAAAAATAAAAAAAATTAAAGGTGACACATCAAGATGAAAATTCTGGACCTCATTAATTTCTATACTCTGGTTCCAGCACTGAAGGCTTGGTTTGTTCTTTTAGCTGCAAGGGCACAAGCAACTTTGCCAAGGACTGCAGCAACCAAAGGCTGGTCGTGCATGGTAGAAAATCGTGGTCCTTAATCACAGAAATTATGCAACATTTGTGAGTTATCTTACAAATGATCCTTTACTCTTCAAAGATTGCATTCCTCATGATTCGACTGCACTATCCAAGTTGCACTTCTCTGCCACTGAGCACTTGGAAAAATGAGAAGACAGTATGGGTAAAGTATATTTAGATGGTGGCTGTAAATTCTCAGCAGAGCTCTGTCCTCTACACGAGCTTGCCAAGTTTTGCAAACTGTCTGACGGTGTTGCTTGCTGCATGACAAAATAACCTCCTTGCAGGGAGACAAGGTGATGCAGGACATAGCCGAAATGTGTTTATCCATTTCACTTTCTCATTGAAAATATCCAGCAGATTATTTCGAGGCAGGTAGATTCAGTGCTGATATTTTGTGGAGGAGTTCACCTGCGCACACGTGAAGTTTCTTTTTTCAGAGCCCAAAGTGGGAGTGTCATTTATAGCATGGCTGCTTGGGTCCAGGTCCTCAGCAGGGCGTTGACAGTTCGCTGCTAATAGCCTTCGCCTGTCAGCTCCTAATGAAACACACGAATATAGACAGGGGTTAATTAGCTGCAGGTGTGCCTCATTGACCACTCGGGCCAATCCTGGCTCACTTGAATCTCATCCATTTCTCAGTCTCCACCTGGTTCACCACAAAGCACAGCACATTAGAACACACCGCCTGTTAAACTGCTTTCAAGAACCACAGAAATGTCACAGAACAGGATTAACATGGCTGCTGTTCCTGTGGGCTGCGGCTGGTGAAGGTAATGAATGAATAATATAGTAGAGCTCACATTACTGGGCCATATCATTAGACACAATTAACGGGGAATTAATTTAGAAGAGAGGTAAAGTCTGAAAGTATTGATTTGCACTTGAGTGATGGCCTGATCAGTTAATCGCATGCGTTACGCTCAGTATCTAACATTAGAATCAACAGTAATAGCTGAATCTCTCTTTTTATTTCCCTCTGCTTACAATGACAGAAAGCATTCTGCATTCATCTCCTTTTAAATGGACAGAAAACACATGAAGCTTTATTGTCCTCTAACTTTATATTCCTCCCTTTGTGGGTGAACTCTGTGGCAAATGCAAAATCGACTACTGCAGTGAAGCTTAATGGATACTGATTGCGGAGCCCAATTTATCTTCCGCCAGTCTATTGCCATGGACAGGGATGGCAAGCAGTAAAAAAAGTGGAGGGACATTCTGTAGTCGACACATATCACAACATATTTACACATTTAATAAGCCACTCATAGAAAAGCAGATTTTCTGCACTCAGTGAGTCTGCTGTCATCACTAAGAAACACGACGGTCATAAAAACTAGAGAAACTCTATGTGATGGTTTCTTGGTTTGTACCTTTGGTATCCTGTGGCAGCACACGGGTAATGTCTGATGTCTGTCTGACAATGATTCAGATCTCTGCCTCAGATGAAATAATTTATTTGGAGAACCAAATTCATGGCGTGATCCATTCTTAATGAATTTGAAAACAGTTCTTCCTGATGAAAACTGGCAAATAAGACTAGAAAAGCATTCTGTAAATGCAAATCCATTATACTGCAAAATTTAATCCAAAGACTATCCATCAACCCTCTGCAATTTTCTCTTTTTCTCTTTTTGCAAAGCAATCCAGTGGTGTGGACTGGATGCTTTGGCAGGCCATATCTCGCCTACAGGCTATATTTCTGGCTCCTCTGCTATAGAAACTAGAAGATATGAGACTCCAAAAATATCATTAATAACCAGCTATGTTTATGCCAGCGAGTCTTCTATCCTAATAACCAAAAAGGTAATACTACGTTCTCAACGATACTGCCAAAAGGACTAATGCAACTTTCAAAAATCATTGCTCAAAAATATGCAAGACATTCAGGATGTGACAGTGCTGCAGTAAAGGTTCGATTCGTTTTAAGAAGGGGATCGAGTTCATTGTTTTGGTAAAATTAAGTACTCTAAGTAAATTAGAGGGCGCGCTTTGTCATAGTTTGCCATAATTACTAGAGCTACCTAAGGGGGTTGTTCCTAGAGTGTGAGTTGAAATGACTGACAGAGCCAGGAGAGGTCACTTGACAATACATATATGATAAGCTGCTTATACAAAGGACCTCTGGGAGTATTTTTGTTTATTTTGTGTTTTTAAACAAAATAATTACCTAATTTGTAATAATGATAGAATTCCCCATATACAGTGTGTATGAGTGTGATAATGGCAGAAAAGTACCTGTTTAATTCACTTACTATTAGTATTAAGACAGGTAGCTGTGGGTGTGTGTGTGTGTGTGTGTGTGTGTGTGTGTGTGTGTGTGTGTGTGTGTGTGTGTGTGTGTGTGTGTGTGTGTGTGTGTAATAAACCAGACAGCTTTGGTGATTTTAAACAACTGTCTCATCTAAAGCCTTCCTAGCTGCCGCAGTGATTTAAACGATTATGACAACTTTCCACAAATGCAGGTGGAGAACGTGCTAATGGCGAGCAGACCTCTGTGATGGAACAGTTGGATGAGGGAGATAGTAGAACAAAATTACTTGAAATTGGCCTCTCCAAATGGCTTTTTAATGCTCCTTTTTGAAAGCTTTACCGCTTAACAACTGAGGTTGGTGTCATTTTCTGTCAGCGGGATCCTGTTTGTTTCAACAATTTGAATCTCACTTTTTTGCCGTCACATACACAGAATCTTTGAATGCTTCTCCCTGCCTATGATTAATCAATAGTATGAGGTAGCACTAAGTGCAGTTCACATTATGTACGACCAAATGTACCAAGAATAATTAAGGCCAAGCCCAATTGATTTGCTTTGGCTTATTTATGAGGGAGAACAGAAATGCAGCTCTCTTATGTAACTCGGCCTCTAATTGAATCTAAGAAGTTTAAGTCAATTCTAGTTGGTAATTTCTGTTTATGTGAAAATTTAAAAACTAAATGCAGAAATGCAGTAAGTTATTCAAACTTATATTTTTCAGACCAGTTTTGCAATCATGTGCATCTTTATTATTTTTCATTTTAAGTAGTTTCTGGGTCAAATTTTGTGTTTTTAGAGTCAAATTTGATTACACTTTCAATGATAGGAATTGCAAGAAGCATGATAAAGTGTTTTTACATAGCATAATGTTGCTGTTTAAATACATTTACCACCATTGATTTGGCCATAGTAAAAAGTAAATCCCTACTATGCTGTATATATATGACTGGTTTCCCAGTTTGCTTCACTTTTGTATCCCTGGAACAATACTGCTCCATTTCATCAGTTAAAAATAATAGAGAAACTGAACGTGTAACTAACTGAAGTATGCACCCTAATAAAAAGCCAAAGAAATAACATTAGAGTTGCTGTTCGCTTCTATGGACAAACAATGGACTCCTCATTTAAAGTTATCTGCTCTAAATTGGAGCCACTTTCTTTCTCACTATATTCCTCTTTGTTTCTGTCTTATTCCCTCTTTCGTTCTGATTATAAGACTGAATTCATTACACCCTTTCTGCTTAGCATGAATGAAGATTAGCTCGTGGGTATATTAAGATGTGCTTCCTGCTTTTTGCTTCACCTGGATGTGGCTCTTGTAGTCATTAAACTACCAAGAACAAAAGGACTGATCGGGGATCAGTGCACAGGTCATATGGCCATATTAAAATGCACTGCAACAAAAGGAAGAATGATACTAAATGGCAAGTGGGAATAAAAGTAACTTCTGTTATCCCAAGATTTTTTACCCTCCTTCCTTGTATCCTTATATCATTTTAATACAAATCTGTTAACCTTTGAACGCACAACTTGAGGATGTACCATTATAAGATAATAGCCTCTAAGTGTAAAAAGTTGGAGACTTTCCTCTTCTCAGCAGTTAAAGTTCTACTCATTTGCTGCACAGGCAATATTAGCAGTATTGTAACACTGATGGTACTAAATTACTTACTTTTGGTTTGATGGTTATGCTTCAGTTCAGTTGTAATTAGTTATAAACCTGGACTATTGTTGAGCTAACTTTTGCTTTTCCATGTTTCCTATTACACTAACTTCCATTAGCTCATGTTGCAGCCTTCTATATATCTATATTTTCAACTGGCAAAGTAATTGGAATATCAATTACTGGGAGGGATTGCTGGGACCGTTGACGTACTAGTCAGCTCACTTAAATCGTTTAAATAGCTGGATAAAATCAGGCATGCCTGAACAATTAGGATGCCTGGATCCAAGTTCAGTTTGAAACACTGGGAGTCAAAATAAATGTTTGGCTTAGGTGGTCGAGTGAGTGGTCCAAAGGTTTGATCCCTAGACCCCAGACCCTCCAGTAACTCATCTACTTGAGCAAGACTAGAGAAATTTGCTCTAGCTGGTTGGCCAGTAGCTTGGACAGCAGCTGTGGCTTTAGAGATAGTGCAGGTCAGAAGATTGATGGATCAGTCCCTGGCTTCTCCAGTCCGTGAGTATGAGTGGAGTTTGCCAGAATACTGAACCCTGCATCCATCTTTCTGTATGAATGGCTGAATGTGGCTTTGTGCTAAAACCTTTTTTGTATTCCAAAGGAAAAACAAGTGTTATCTAAAGGCCAGACCATTTACGTGTGTGTGGAAATCTGAATGATGTAAGTGCACACTTTTATTATTTGCTCCCAAATGGAAATTTCATGGACAAAAATCGCTCATGAATCCAAAGGCTTCACCAACTTCCTGAAGATCTATACTATCTACCTTCCGTATAAGCAGCCTCTCACATAGTTTGGATCAGCGTATCTTAAAAAGCCCAAGTGGAGAGTAGCGGAATTGGTTATTTATCTGCCATTTCAACTTATTTCTGGGTAATGAAATAGAGAGTGAAAGAGATGATAGACATAGAGAGAGAGGGGGGGTGACAGTCACGAAACTCTATGTGACTTAAGTGTATGACATGTGCCTTGCCCTGCTGAATCATGGCTTGCCCTCTGTCTGTCTCCATCCCACTCTCTTCCACCTTCTCCTGTTCCTTCCCTTCTCTTTCTCTCACTCTTGCTCTCGCTCACTATGCCCTTAAAACTTAAACTCTCCCTATCACTTACCAGAACTACCCAAACTCACTTTTGACATCTCTTGCCTGCCTCTCTCATCCTCCTCCACCCCTGCCTCCTCCTTTATTTCAGTGCTTGTGGGAACTGCTTACTCTTCCCTACCTCCTCCTCTCTTACTCATTCATCCCTGTGATGCCTGCCAGCGAGCCACCCTCTTCTTATTCCTTCCTTATAGTTTCCAAAAACACTTACCAACCTTGCATTGCTACATCTAAAGACTGGCTAACTCACTTGCTCCTTTCACTTTTCTACAACTGTGATTTAATCAGCACACATGATAACTTTTTAAAGGTGTTGATTTTAATTTAATATCTGCAAAGATTATAATTTATGGTACAGATTGAGTCTTCAAAAATTATATTTTTTGTTTGGTTTGAGTTTTAATTGGTATGTTTATTTTTTTTGTTGCCATCCTTGCACTCCAAGTCTCTTGATGAGAGTGCAAATAAAAGCTTGGATTATTTAAGACAACAGTACACGCTTGTAAATTCACTGAGGGGAAATATAGCTCATATTTCTGCCATTTAAAATTTTGTGATGTTTAATAGTGATAAATTACAGAATAATTAGGGAACGGCAATTTACATGGTGACTAATTGGCATATAATATCATATCAAAATAAAATTAATCTCTTTGACAGGTTTTCAGCAGCCTGGATGCTGATGCAATGGGAGCTAAATTTGAATTCCTCACAAATCTTTCATAATAAAACAGAAATATCGTCAGTTTTGTGAGTTATACTAGGACAAAGTTAACTTGAAAGCCATCTCATTAATTTGAAAGTCTGGGGAGGGGTCGTTCAGAGATACTTAACTTTGAAGTTTTTTATTTTTAACACCATAGAGAATATGTAACCCCAATTCCAAAAAAAGTTGGGATTGTGGAAGTGGAAACAAAAACAGAATGCAATGACTTGCAAATCTCATAAACTCATATTTTATTCACAATAAAATACAAGAAATGCATCCAATGTTTAAACATCACATTTCATGACAAATATTCGCTCATTTTGAATTGATTGCGGCAAAAAAAGAGTTGGGATTAACTAGCAACAGGTGAGTAATATGATTACAAATGAAACAAGCATTTGAGAGAGGAGAGTTTATCAGAAGTAAATGTGACAGCGGTTTATCAATCTGTAAAAAAAAAACTGCACCTACAGTTCGCTCAGCCATGCAATGTGGTCATATGATCCAGAAACACAGCCTTCTTCTCTGGACCAAAGCCTAATGGACTGAGGAAAAGTGGACAACTGTCATCTGTAGTCACAAAACAGAATGTGAAATTCTTCTGTAAAAACATGGCTGGACTAAAGAGAAGAGAGACCATCCAGCTTGTTTTCAGTTGCCAGCTTGCACATATGGATACTGCAATTATTACAACAGCATGACATCATAGAAGAGTCTCCATCCCGAATTTCTTGAGGTCCAGAAGTTTCACCTGTTGAAAACATTTGTGGCATCATTCAATTTGATTTATTTATGTAGCGCCTCAAAGCATTTTATATTATGAAGAGAAAAATATGACAAAGAAAACCCAAGACTGTTGAACAGATAGAATTCCATATCAGACAACAATGGGACAACATTCCTCTCCCAAAAGTCCAGCAGCTGATCTCTTTAGATCCCAAACATTTATGGACTGTTGTTAAAAGAAGCGAGGATGCTACAGAGGGGTAAATATGGCCCCATTCCAACTTTGAGACATGTTGTTACCGTCAAATTCAAAGATGAGCTAGTTTTTTAAATGTGTAAGTTTAAACCTCGGATGCTTTATTTCTTCTGTCGTAAATAAAATCTGGATTTACAAGAATTTAAAACCATTGTGCTGCATTTTTATTTGCATTTTATACAGCACCCGAATTTCTCTGTGATATGGGTGGTAATAATTTAAATTGACACCACAACCACAACTCTAAATCTTCTTTTTTGTTTCACTCCTTATATGCCTCACCCTCTGAACCAGACAGCCCAAGCAGTTCAAGTCTGTGAAAGAACACATCACAGTTTTAAAATGACTTTTAACAGTCACACAAAAAGAAATCCAATCTCAAGGAAGCAGAGGGATCGATTTTTTTGTACCGTCACGAGCCTCAATAAAACCAGAATGCAACACATTCACATTACATCATGCTTTTTTGAATAACAGACCCAAATCATCAACTCTTTTTCTAGAGCTATAATTCTCTTCCTTTTAATGTTCCACTTCCATAACCTGTGGAGTCACTCCTTCCACCTACACTTTCAGCCCGCAGCTGAATAGGTTATTTTCCTAGCCTTATTGGGAAAGGAATTATGAAAAAGAACAAGCAAGGATACATGTGGATGAAAAGGGAAAACATCAAAGAGATAAATCACACAAAAAATTACAAAATAACAGGAAATATCATCCGTTGAAGACAAATGGCAGTAAACAATATATAAAGGGTACATGGTGTTATGGAATATTTAAAAGTGAATCTTCAAACATGTAATTCAAGGGTTGGATTTGTACATTATAATCTGGGGGCTAGAGAGGAAGATGCGTTGTCAGTGATGCGACCCCAGTGATGACTGACAGCTCCCTGTAGGCGTTCCCGCGGTGACTCAGAAGTTTTGCTGACTATTTATGTCTTCATTTTGATGAGTTGAACAGCACAGATGATGCACAGCGGCCTTAACAGATTGGACCAATTACTGAGTGTCTAAATAATACAAAGTCCCATCACCATGCGAAATGTTCAAACTTTGGATTAAACAGCATTTTTTGACATTTAGAATTTGTTCTGTAGTGAAGGAAGGATGTGCATAACTTTTTCTCCAGCTTTCATAAACAGTTCTCTTTGTGAATACACTTCAGGCCCATTTAACTTCAAGGCTTTCAAAAAACATCCCTGGTGTACAATTTGTCCTTCTGCAACTCAAAAAGGGCTCAGTCAACCAATTTTGAGAGTGAAAGTGATTTCAACCCAAGTCCTCGCAACAAAAGTAACGTCAGTTAAAAGCTGTTGTCTCCTATGGTTGGACCTCTCTGTCTCGTTTTGTGTCACTTTGTTTTAATGCTGTACGCAGGGTACAAATTTGAGGGAGGTCACTGTCGAATGAACGCGAAGACTGCAATTCCATCAGCTAAACACAAATGCAAGGACGAAGCACTACTGTGTTTAGACTGGTGAAAAATGTGCAGTTTATAGAGAATGAGCATTCTTTATTCCCTTTACTAGCCACATTCCAGCATTAATGAAGGGATAGGGGATTATTTTTAATATATTATTCACTGAAATAAGATCTCACCTGATTTTTCTATTCATTTTGAATATTATTTGAGGTGCGTGACAAGCATTCCCAACCAAAAATAACAGTTTGGATGAGTCTGACAGTTGGAATAGTGAAGAATTTCCATCTGATACTGGTTATCTGAAGCTGCCGTGTTCTTGATCTATAGTTATTCTTTTTTATCCCTTCGTGTTTTTCTGCTTTTCCATTTCATTCACAGTGGGGCTGGAGCCTATCCCAGCTACCATAGGACAAGAGCCAGGGTACGCCCTGGACAGATCGCCAGTCTGTCACAGAGCTAACACAGAGACACGCTCACGTTCACACATGTGGGCAAATTAGAATCGCCAATTAGCCCAACCTCTCTAATGAAATGCCTTTGGCCTGTGGGAGGAGTACGCAGAGAGCACTGATGCTGACAGAACAGGAGAACAGAAATGCTCCGGCTAGACTGTAGAGGTGTGGTAACAGTGCTAACCACTCCCCCACCACGCTGCCCAACAGAAGCTTTCAAAGTAATACATTTCTCAGGAAAAGACAAGGATAGATGCTAGAAAGAAAGCAGTTTGAAAAGTTTAAAAAAAGGATATTATTTGGCTCTAAAAATGAAGCCAGTGTAGCAACTGCACAAACTGTAATTCCCTGAGTGGCCACTAAAGGCTCCAAAAGTGACTCAAAAGCCAGCTGCAGAAATAAGCATGTTTACAGCCTGGTATATAAGCCAGTTTTGCTCCTTATAGCACATGAGTATGAAGGTGTCATTTTTCCCCCTGTATTCAAAAATATAATATATACAGAGACACCAGTTTGCATTTTACTGAAACATAAAGGTGTGTGAGTGATTGTTGCAGGTTGTTTGTTTTATTAAGGCGTTGGCCAAGAATGCAAATTCAGAGACATTAGAAATGCAGCTTTGCCATGCAATCGCTGGTTTCAATGTGACATACACACAGTCTGTTAGTTAAAAATCAGCTCTTGCTGAGTGAAACAGCTGTTGGGTTACTTCATGAGAGTGCTGAACTAAATGTTAAACCAAAACAGTGAGCTAAAGGATGTTAAATAGCTCGGCAGCTTTATGGGTTTTGTGATCATTCAGGTCATACAATTTGGTCAAATGAAAACGACTCAAGACTTTTGGTTTTATTGCTCAGCCGTGCATAGTTTTCGCTGAGTGTGTTTAAGGCATAAAATAAGCAACCCCAGCCCCAGCCTATTGTTTGGACCACTCTTCTTTATGGATGCAGAGCAGACTGCTCAGATGAAAGACTTTCCGCCACTTTTGAAGATGCACATACCTTGTTACTATAGCAACCACTTTGGGTAAAAACAACAAAAGAAGAGGGGGTACAAGGCGGGGAGAACAAATGATGAAACGATAAAGCAGGTCAGTGAAAGATTGGATTTAAATTCAACAAAGACTGGAATTCAGCGGAGAGTCCGCTGATGTTTAAACACCCTCCACTCACGGCCGTTAATCTGTCAGGCTGCAGCGAGCGAACAGGATGCCTCCCATCAGCCCAGGGCAGACTTGTGATCTGAAGCAATGTGTGAAAGCAATTTGAAAAAAACAAGTAAACCACTTTTAGACTGAATGCTATTATTTTCCCAGTTGCTGACAATGTTGTGTTTTAAGAGCAAGCGCTAGTCAATTCCCCTAGACTTCTATGTTAAAATGTCCAGTTTTAGCAATGACGTTATCAGATCAAAGTCGTTTTAGAGGATTTTACAAATATGTAACTTACCCATGTAAATTCTAAAACTTATGCACTGGTAGTTAAACAATATTAACATAGCTAGTTGAGTGGTTAACCAAACCAACAACTTGTCCAAGTATGTGCTCCAGTTTTGATGACTGAAATTCTTGTAAGTTATTAATATGCCATCAATTAGCAGATATTTCACACTTTGACATCACAGTGTCTACGGATGCAGCTTGCTAACTTGCAAGTTAGCATCAGCACTCCACCCTTTAATCTAAATGTTGTCACTTCTGAACAAAACTTTTTAAAAAGATGGCGGTGATGGTGCTAAAAAAAACCAATGAATATGTCCATCTTTTATATATTTATTTATGGGGGTTGTTTTTGTTTTTGTTTTTTATTTCTTAATAAATTCAAAGTAGCTTTTTTGAAGTTTTTCTTTTCTATTAATATTACAAATATAGAATTTTACATTAAAGAATAGATTTTGTGTTTTCTTCTTTGCACAAGAATAGGCTTTTATCTCACAGAATGTGCATAAACACACCTGCAAAAACTTGTAAATGACATAATATTGTGTAATGCAAAGCAAGAGAGTCCCAAATTGAGAAACCCAGACTCTCTGTTGCATCACATGATTATGTGGCTTATCCATACTGAATTTCATCAAAGCTGAATAGTGGACAAGGCAGTGTCATCATTTACTTTCCCTCCAGTCCTACAGAGCCGCCATCTGTCAAATATCAATTTACTTCCTGCTCTCTAAAGAGTGCTGAGCCCTAATTGGAAATAGCATGTAACGTATTCTCTGTTCTGCACACATGGAGAGTGAAGCTATCAGTCAGTCTGAGATATGAATATGATGCACTCGCTCCCTCAAGCCCATCTGTGGAACAATTCATTTTTTTATCTGACAGAGGGAAATAAGAACGATGAAGATTGTGATATTGTGTCTACTGGAGTGCAGATGGACAAACTGCAGCATGAGTATCGTCTCTATTTAGGAAAGACCGTTGCTACTTGTTCTGGGGTAATGTCTTGTTTCCTTAATGGCACGGCACATTCGTAATGAACTGAAACAGAAAGTGCTAGATGCTAAATCTACTAAATCTACTAAATTAATGCTAAAAATTAAAAGAACAAAACAAAACTCCAATCTCCCTTTTGCTGATGGTGTTCTTGTGCACCCCTTACACTTTTTTTTTTAGTAAGCTCAACCATCCACTTCTGCTTTCGCGATTTCATCATAAACTTCTAACTTGACAGTCGCTGCTTGCAGGGAGCAGACATCAACATCAATTTTCATGCTGAGGATTATCAGTCGTGATAAGAGCATGGTCTCCAGTCATGACCCAGATACTAAACAGCAGTTTTCAGTGAAAGAGTTCCCAGTGTCCAACCCCAAAGGTAGCACTCAGCTGTGGAGCGTGACCAGGGGCATACTTCCTTCGTCCCCCAGTGGCAGACTGTTAATGCTGCAGTATTATTTCCTGAAGAATCTGACACGAAATATTTGCATCACACAAATTTGTAGTTTGTGTCACTCTGCACACAGCACACTGAAAACACTATTTTTTTCACACCGAAAAAATTCTCACCATCCTACGTTGCTACTAGATTTGATTCGCCATGACTTCACGACATGTTGTTTTTCCCAAAATGATATTCAGAGTGTGGGGTCACCATTCTGACACAGTAAAAGAAATCCAGCCCACATCACAGATGGACAAGTGCAAGTGGTCAGATCTTAAAATAGCAGCTGCACTGGAAGTGGCACAGAGCTGCTCAACATGACCTTAAAAAGAAGATAAGCCACATTGCAATCAGTTTTACATCAGCAAAGTCCCCGACCTTTGGCGAAGTATTCATAGAAGTGAAATAACCTTAAAGATGTCACAAGCTCAACAATAAACATGACTGGAAATAGAGACATTTCCCTCATCAGTGGCTGAGATGTGAAGAAAATTAGGTAGTCCTGCAGATACATCCTAAAACCGTCAATTAAAGTGCCCTAATGAGTTAAATTCAGTCAGACAGTATTACAGCTTTTAATCTGCATCCATCACAAGATGAGTAACTCTAGAAGAGTTCATTTTGACTTTTTTCTCCTTTTGATTAAAAATCCTATTATCATTTTTTTTTTTCTCTTAACTCACTTTTACTTTCACTACTTTGATAAAGACTACATTTGGATTTTTTTTTCAACAGCAAGGACCCAACCATGGTCACCGCTTTTACGAGAGGAGAATAGACAGCCAGGCTATGCTCATCATGTTTCAGTCAGGAATAAAAGATACTCTGATTGCACTCCTCTTTTGTGTACGTGGAGTTCATGCCCCGTTATGTCCTGTGCTTAATTAATCAGCAACCCTAAATCTATTCTTTACATTATTTTAATGCCTTATGATGTATATGGTAGTGAATTCAAATTAATGCAGTCTGTAAAACAACTGTGTGTGTTTGTGTGTGTGTGTGTCCCTGTGGAGGTCAGCTAATCTGTCTTCCATTGTCAAGCTCACTCCAGAGGTGGAAACACACACACACACACACACACACACACACACACACACACGAACACACACACACCATCCCTGTCAACATATGAGTGCCCACAGGGAGAGGAAGTAGGGCAACATGCTGAAGACTCCCTGCCACCCACACCTGCCTACTCCTCAGGCTGCAAACACACACACACAGTGGGGAGTTTCCACTTTCTTACGTTTTTCGGGGAGGGGGGGGGGGGGGGGGATGCTTGGTTTATTTTCCCAGGAGACAACAAATGAAAAGGATTAAAAGCTTGAAGGACATTGTCTCATTTTTGTTTTCAACAGCACTTGAGCAGAATTAAACGAATACATTGGTTTTTCAATTATAGAAAAAAATACTCGTCCTAATTGTGGTTTGGCAGCAGCTTTGGCTGTGTTTAAATAATACTCTTGAAAATAAGAAGCACCTGCACTGTGGCATTTTTTTTGCCTCTACTAAAAATGATTTTTATTTTATCTTAAAGCTGATTCACCTTTTATACACTGTATATATCATATTTTTGCAAAATGCTATCATTGGGAACAAAATTAGAAATGGATTTTGTCTTGTTTCTTGTTTCCTCCTCAGAATCAGTACTTTCAGCTGTCAGCCTTCATTTGCAGTTTTGACCATTTCATCAAATAAAATATTCTGGATGTCCTTCACATCCTCTTTTCCCTGTCCTCAAATATGGAAGTTGTACTTCAGCGTCTCTACGTTGTAAGATTTTTGCAAGTTGTGTTTTGTGATTTGCATCTTATCAATTGTAAGATAATATTACAAACTCAATCTAGAGATTGCAGCAATCTCTTTTTGCGTTGCATTTGTTACATGTGTTATGATGATACCAGCTAGAAGTTTCTTCATTTCTGTTGTTTGGTTAGTAGGTGCAGGTTGTAGCAGCCATCACACTGAAAGCTAAAGATCAGAAAATGTATCCAATTATCTTTATATGAAAGGTTATTACAACGGTCAACTGTGAGTTTCTCTCACACTACAACAGGGGGCCACGTTTTGGAGCCTCACAATTCTTCCACATCTGCAGCATTTTTTGATTGTGTGTATTTAAGCTCCTCTCTTTGATAATGCTTCTTAGAGATTACTTTTTTTTTTTGAATGAATGAATGAATGAATGAATGAATGAATGAATGAAAAGATGTCTCGTTCCGATCAGATGTGACATCAGGTGCGGCCGTTCCTGCAGAGCATAGTATTTATTAGGGCCGGGCTATATCATACCGTTCACGGTAATACCGGTGTAATTTTGGGCAACAATAGGAAAATGACATATCGCGATAGAATATGGGTAAAGCGCGCATGCGCAGTGCCTTTGTTTACATACGCACATGGCGGCGACACAGAATGAGAAGAGCGAAAGTGGATCGTTAAATGAAACAGATGAACCAGAATTGGTTTGTAAAAATGCTGCAGCTTCAGTGATGTGGAACTGGTTTGGCTTTCATCCGTCAGATACACAACAAAGCATTATTTTTGGTAGAGCATGCTAGCAGGCCGTCGCTATTACCGTGTTGTTTGGAAAATACGGCACACTTAAAATCAATCCTTTGATTTTTCTGAAAATCGACAGTGCCCCTTATAATCCCGTGTGCCTTATGTATGAATTCTGGTTGTGTTTACTGACCTCGAAATGATTTTATGTGCACGGCGCTCGAAAATCTGTCAAATGTTTTAGTGCGACTTTGCTAAGCTACGAAGTCGCACCGCTTGATGGATTGTCGGAGCATTACAGCTATCGTAGGCAAGAGCCTCGCGGAGTGATACGTACTGTGCTTCAACATAATATTACCGTATTGTGTGTTTAACCTCTTTTTAAGTTTTGTGGATATTATACATGGTTACGCTGAGGATATGTCGGCCAATTTCCACTGGAAATGCCTTTTGGTTAAACTGTCAGCGAGGAATTTGCATTGTTACATTTTTATATAACTTTAATGCACATAAAAAAACAGCTGCTTGTTTAAGTGAACATACATTGATGGGGTTTTTTGCACTAATAAAGTTGTGGAGTTGTAAAGTATTTTGTCTAGTGTTAATTATATCGTCAGTTATATCGTTATCGCAAATTTTCAAATGTATAACGTGATAAATATTTTTGGTCATATCGCCCTGCTCTAGTATTTAACTTACAACACCTTGTGGGTTCTTCCAGCTAATGTGGTTTACAGTAGCAGAAGTGCATACATCTTGAGTATAGCCAGCCCCAGTGGGAACTAAGTCTTATATCCTGACAGTGCCGGTGCTGATATATACTCTACCAACCAAGCTATACAGAAAATGAAATCCCAAACCTTGGCAGCTTTAGTGTTAGTCTCTTCTCTTTGAGCTCCATGGGAAATTGAGTTTCCAACCCAGCAACAGCGCTTATAGCTCTACCCAAAGGGATGAAAAAGTGCAGAATTTCAAAGAACAGATCACACCATCATTTTCTTGTAGCTGTGCAGATATCAGCGAGGTCACTGATGCTAAAAATATACGTGCACGTGTGTCATTATAGAACGAAATGGAGATTAACTGTCTACCAGAATTGCAAATAAAGAAAAACATTGTGCATTTTTTTTAATAAAAACAATGAATAAATATATAAATAAACCTCTCTGATGTCAAATTGGGAATTAAAAACAGTTGCCAAATATTTGGTAAAATGCAGCTTATTCCAAAAGCTTTTACTGCACTGTTTATCTCGTTCACCTCCTCATGTCCTGCATCACAGGCTTTTTTGAAAGGAGAAATCAAGAAGGCATTGGAGAGAGGTCTCTGGGTCACTGGCAAAGTGAAAAATGATCCGCTTACATCTGTGCTAACATTGCCCGATAAGACTGGGGGCAGATTGGACAGAGATTTTCGCATTAGAAAGACCAGCTCACCCACTCTAAGATGTAGGACAGGGCCACTTAGGAGATAAAGTCACTGTCAGTGCGAGAGAAGCCATCGGTAACACCACAGACATCTGCACTTCCTTCAGATTATGTCTACTAGTCGGTGACAGGAGTTTTTCCTGTCTGTGATCCTTATATAATATGTGGCAGTGTGAGAGTGATCATTTGAAATTGGATCTAATCAGAGGTGTCATTTTACTTGACTATTTGTGCAGTTTGTTTTTTTTTCACGGAAGTCATGAACCGATTTTTAGGGATGAAATAAGAAATTCTGCTCTTTAAAAGCACAAAGTTGTAAATAAGAAACAGAAATGGTTAAAAATAACAGATCTTTTTGTATTATTTTACTACTAATGGAATCCCGCAACACTGGCCACCTTTGGTGAGAAGTTGCATCAGTAGCGATAGTTTGGAGTGGAAGCAGACGAGGCTTGGTACACGGCTGGTTAGAGCTGGCAGGAGAACCAGTGGGAAGAGCGTAGAGAAAGGCTGGCTGGTGGGCGTTGATTGGAGCAGAGAGTCAGACAGGCAGGCTTTATCCAGGAAGAGATGATGGTGGAAAGCGTGCAAGGCAATTGGCACACTGATGAGCAATGGAGAGCAACCCATGACACAGAAAGAAGGCATAACTTTGAGACAACTTGACTGCAAACTGTGACTAGAGACTACAGCTAGTTCAGCTGCAGTGTCAATGCCATGTAGAAGGACTGAACAGGCTGAAATTTAAGGTTCAAATACTGCTGGATCTTAATGAGAGGATGAGTTTCAGATGTGCCAGTTGATTGGTCAGTTTCAGGAACTTCACCCAGACAGACACGCATGGAGAGAGGGCTTTTCTCATTTCTCTGTTCCTTGCCTTCCTGTCTCCTCTATCCTCTGTCCTCATTCACTCTGTGAATCACCTTCAAGAACGTCTCATCTCGTCAGCTCAGTCTCAGTGTCCACACTGAGTCACTGTTACAGTAAGTTATTGAGGGCTGTACCATTGTCAAAGTGTGCAAGGGCACCACAAGAAACATTTCGAGCCCTTTATGCACACTTTCGTAAGTCTGCATTTCTGCAGACTTTACCATATGCATTTACCCTCAGTTCACAGCGTTGTTACACTACTAAGGGATGCCACACAGGCATTAAAAGAAAACTGTATACAAAGAAGACTCCTTGAGGGTTACAGGATGAAAGGTGACATAAAATTACAGGAATGCAGCATGTTTTATCACAAACCATGCTTGTACATCATTGTTTTTCAATTTTTATTTAGTAAAGAAACGTGACAAAAATACTAGAGAGAATGAGGTACCTGTCGTTCTCGCTATAAGGAAAGAGCTTTGAATATATTTAAAAACACATGCAGTCTCCATCCCTTTAGATAGTCAGTAAAGTGTGTAAAGCCATGTGCTAAAGTGCTCTTGGACTTCACAGCTGTATACAAAGGAGACGTTTGGTACCCTCTGTGATGCTCTTGTGCTTAGGTCTTAAGATGGATATCGGGATCGGGCTCTAAAATGTATCTGGAGACGGGAGCAATCAATAGAGAGAAGAGTTGTAAGACGAGGATATCGAGGATGACCAGGTGCACCTTGAGAAAGTCTTTTCAACCATGTCATACAAAACAGCTGTGCCAAACAGCTGGAATCTTTAAAGCATGGTGGTAGAAGGATTTTACAAATACATGTGTTTATTGTTCACTGGTTGTGTTGGTTATCAAAGGAAATCATCTCTACCCTTCAACATTTGTGGGTGTGATGACTAAAGGAAGAAAAATATATTATGTGTGCATTCTTGTCACACTGTGTCACACTGGGAATTGAATATAAACGGTTTGTTTTCATGAACACTGTCATGCTCATCTGACAGAGATCATAAATAACAGTAGTAGTCTTAAAAACCCCACAATGAACCGATTAAGAAGCTGTGCACTCCTCATTCTACATTGACACTGTCTTAAAATGACAGCTCAGAAGCAAGGATGTCTCATTTTGTTAATGCCTCCTGCCTCAAATCCTCTCTCCTCATGCCTCTTCCTTGATTTCTAGTACTGAGATGAGGACCGTATAGAAGGTATGGCAGCCATGGCAGTTTGTCCTGAAACAACAACAATAATTTCCACATTTCGACTTTTTTCTCAAAAGACATTTTACACTCTAATCTTGAAATTTCCACTTCTGTGAAGTCGACTGTGAGGAGGCGAAAAAAGCTTGAATTGGTTTTATTAACGTGATATTTACCATCTGCATGTGTCAGCTGTATCAGCTGAGCCAGTAGCGGATGGGGGTTGGCAGCAGGATCCGCTGATCTGCTGTAACCGTGTCTGAGCTCAAGTTTGTGAATGAATTTCATCCTCAATTTATTATTCATTTCGATGAGTTCACAGGTGTGCTGGTTGGCTGTGATATTTTTATGTGTTTAAATGTGCATTTTTCATCTAAATACACTCTGATACAGCTAATTTGTTTCTCTAGTTTATACTTAAGTGCAGCATGACTGGTACAAAACTGTTTGGTTTTGAATGGATTGAGTGGTTAGAGTCAGGAAAGTACTTTGGTTAGTGTTATGAAAACAGCGTGAGCGATTTAAAGTAAATAAAAGCCAATCAAACCTTGTATTTAGTAAGTTCTATCAGTGCATCGTGTAACATATAAAACAGCTGAAGTTACTAGACCTGGGTTTGGTACTACTGCCAAGTCAGTACTTTGGTAGAAATCAACACTAATGACTGAAATGTTGAAAGGTTTAATTGATTTGTGTCTTATTGGTTAACATTTTCTAATTATGATTAGATAATAGAATAATTAATGAACTAATTAACTCAATTAACTAAACAAAGTTACAAAATAAATACAAATGCCTCTAATTATAAATATCCCAATGTATTACACAAAATTAAATATATATAGTTGACACTGAGGTGCCCCCTCTTATATTGACTTTGTAATTTTCTCTGTAGAGGATGTGATTTTAAGGGGGTGCAAGTATTGCATTGTGTACTTTAGAGCAGCGGTCCCCAACCACGGACCGTGGTTTTCGCGCCACGGACCGGTTTATGCCCGACAATATTTTCACAGACCGGCCTTTAAGGTGTCGCGGATAAATACAACAAAATAAAACTAGT
Organism: Haplochromis burtoni; assembly: GCF_018398535.1. NCBI lineage: Eukaryota > Metazoa > Chordata > Actinopteri > Cichliformes > Cichlidae > Haplochromis > Haplochromis burtoni. The sequence continues at coordinate 1,593,679 of NW_024582467.1, forward strand.
ACCGGTACCGAAAAAAAGAAGATTTATTCATAACACACGTGAAAAGACCCAGGAAAACTGAGTTAACGATAAAAACGATAACAAAATAACGCTGAAAACCGATAAAAACCCTGAAAACCATACATTTCACACCTGAGCCTCAACTCTCGCGGCCCGGTACCAAACGACTCACGGACCCGAGGCCCGGGAGTTGGGGACCGCTGCTTTAGAGGGACCAATTGTAAAGCCAGATGCCAACAGGCAGGAAAGATTTAAGTCACACTTTTCTATATTTGTGATCGCAATTTGGTGAAGACAAAATGTGTTTGTTCAGAGTCAAAACTAGACAGTTTTAGGCTGTGGATGAACATTGATAGTGATTTTTTTCTCTCTTCTTTGTAACGAGTGGATTCTATTGGTGGCCTTGAAGCCTTTTTCCAGCATCTGTCGATTTTACTTGTGTCTGCAGAAATGTCAAGGTCAGAAATCTGAGCTGTAGGTAAAAGATTAGAAAGCATTTTATCTGAATGAAGTGATGAAGAAAATATTAGTCTGGAAGGAAAGCCTGAGAGCTGGAACAGTGTGAGCTGTAGTAGTTCTGCTAAGATCTCTGCTTGGTTTGGTTCTCATTGGTACAAAATGACAGTAAATAACACCACTTACATGTGAGGCTACTGAAGTGTTCTTTCTCCACCGAGTAAACCGAGTAAAGTATAAAATGATACTGACAGATTCAAATCTCTGAGCCAAGTTTATCGCTTAGGATCCCAGTTACTGTGATTCCTTTGGTCTGTGGTTTGATCCGATTTGACTGACAGGGTGCAGGAAACACAAGCAAAGCCCACAATACTGTCATCAGACATCTGTTCAAATGTTAATAATTCTTGATTTGTGCATGGGGGAGGATATAACAACTTTTTCAAACAACTGCGGTGTTCATAGCGTGAACCCGACTGAAAGAGTTCTGGGCCTTTAAGCACGAGGTTAGTTCAGATCCAGCATTATTATCTCTGAGGGTCCTCACGCATGTGTGTCATTTATTGTGTAATTTTACTAACATGTGTCTTCTGACCTCTTGTGACAACAGATGACTTACACACATAACACACAATGCTATTGTACGCAATTCTTAATAAAAGCTGTTTTCTTTTCTCTCTCTCTCCTTCTTCCGTTCTGCTGCGTGAAACAACAGATCACTTGGGCATCGAGTTTATGGGTAAGGAAGCTTTTCTTGTCTTGCATCTGTCTGAGTCATAACTGTAAACATCACCACTTTTCATATTGGATAAACAATACACTCTGAGGGCTCAGATACAGAACAAATTGTTCATAACAGCCAGCAAACGGCATAAGTTGGATGTGTCTAATTACATATGGCACTGTGACATAATTTGAAATGTAATCAGGAAAGCTGTGGTGAATACAAATATATCTGTAGTTATACATTAACATATTAGCTGCCGTCAACCGTGCGTGCTGCACTGTATTTTACACGCTGTCTTAATCTGTTTTTATCCTCCTTACACATATGTACTTACGTATCTTTACTCCCCGCACCATTTCTATCTTTCTGCTTTCTTTCTCTCTCTTGCACTATCTCTCTCTTTTTCTCACAATTGCTCATGAAGTGTCCCACCAGAATACCAATGTGCTGCAGTCTCCTTGGAAACAGTGAGAACAGAGAGGCGTGCAGGGTGCAGTGAGGGAGTTTTTGTGATGTTGGCACCGTTACCAGTCGCACTCCTCATTAGTATGTGTGGGTATGTGTGCGCATGCATGGCACATGCTCAAAGTGTGTGTCTGAAGCCCTAATGTGAGTTTGATGAGATCCTTCCAGCGATTGTGTGTTGAATGTTAGTGTGCGTTTCCCATGCACACGCTGCGAGGCTGTGAAGGATAGATGCCAGCGGCTCCACCTCGTCTTCGCCAAGCTGCTCGCTCCAGGTTTTGGCTCTCGCGGACTCTGTGTCGGGTATCACAGCTGAAAAGCGCTAGTTAACGACATGAAACTTGTTAACCAGAGTCCCTCACTCTCTCTCAAAATGTGTCCTCTTTTGGTTAAAAAAAAAAATCTCTGTAGTATCAAGGAAAATGCTCTTCCTCTTGCCTGGCTTTACAGCATCTACATGCTCAAAGTCAAATTTCACAAGAACAAGCACTGCTGCATCTCTTTCAGCTGCCCGATCGCTGCCTAAGCAGTCAAACGAAGTAAAGCTTTTTTTAGAAAACCTGCTTAGACTATGCAAACTTGGCAGTGACAGATGATATTTTCTACAGAGCTATCTTGCAGGTTTCCCCATTTATATTCAGCGAGAGGTTTTATGCTTCTGCAACATTGTTCAGGCTGCCACATTTTCATTGCCGAGCTGACGTCTCTAGTCCTGCCAACGTCTTCCCCCAGCATTGTGTTAAGCAGTGGCTAGATAAGAACCTCCCACACTCAATCCTGGTGTGTCAGTGTCTGTGCCTTTGGAAGCTCTTTGAAGGAAAGAAATGCACAGACCTACTGTAATGCTCTTTGTCACAGATTATTGTCATTAATGCAAGTGAGAAAATATACTTTACATAGTAGATTAAACTACAAACTGTCACTTGAACTGCCCCATCCTTTCTGTCAATAGCAAGTGATAGCAAATCGTTATTTCACTCTAAGACACATTGCATCAACAACAGGATGATTTATAGATACCATTTGACCAAAAAGGCTCTGATCTGAGGATTAAAAAGGACCAATCTCAGTTGCTGCTGAGAAACTCGCCCTTAATAATAAATAAACAGATTTTTAGTTTGGAGTAAATTTAACATTCAAGTAAAAGGTTTGAGGGATTGCAGGGAGCTCTAGCATGAAGACATTAGTGTTTGAGATGAGATTAAAAAAAATGTAATCTTGGGCCCCAACCTACACCAGATGTCACTGGCATCACTATAAACAGCAACGAAGTCACATTTAAACACATGGGGTAGCCGTAAGCATCATTTGACAACTGTCGAGAAGCGACACATTTATTCCCGACCATAAATGTTACCAGCGACTGAAAACAAATGTAAAAAGTGAGCAAAAGTAAAAGAAATCCATGAGTGCAAAACACAAATCACCCAAACATGACAGGGTCTGACTCACAAACCCATGACTTTGAAACTGCCGCCCCTCAGGCAGACTTTGTCACTCTTTTAAAAGAGAACTTTTATCTCTTTGTGTCCAATGTTGCCTCTGCCAGCGTGTCTCTGTGATGCCAGCAGCTGCTGACAGAACGGCAGTACTTGACTCCAAAGATGAGAATGTGTTGGTCAAACTTGGCATTCTTTGCCATACAAACAAGTAAATATTAACATGTGGGGTTTAATTTTGTTGGCTTCATTGGGTGAGGGCCTCCAGCTCGCACTGGAACGGTTCGCAGCCGAGTGTGAAGCAGCGGGAATGAGGATCAGCACCTCCAAATCTGAGGCCATGGTTCTCAGCCGGAAAAGGGTGGAGTGCCCACTCCGGGTCGGGGATGAGTTCCTGCCCCAAGTGGAGGAGTTCAAGTATCTCGGGGTCTTGTTCGCGAGTGATGGGAGAAGGGAGCCGGAGATCGACAGACGGATTGGGGCTGCAGCTGCAGTAATGCAGACGCTGCACCGGTCCGTCGTGGTGAAGAGGGAGCTGAGTGTAAAAGCGAAGCTCTCAATTTACCGGTCGATCTACGTCCCTACCCTCACCTATGGCCACGAGCTGTGGGTAGTGACCGAAAGAACGAGATCGCGGATACAAGCGGCAGAAATGAGCTTCCTCCGAAGGGTGGCTGGCCTCTCCCTTAGAGATAGGGTGAGAAGTTCGGCCATCCGGGAGGGGCTCAGAGTAGAGCCGCTGCTGCTCCACATCGAAAGGAGCCAGCTGAGGTGGTTCGGGCATCTGACAAGGATGCCCCCTGGGCGCCTCCTGGGTGAGGTGTTCCAGGCATGTCCCACCGGGAGGAGGCCCCGGGGCAGACCCAGGACACGCTGGAGAGATTATATCTCTCGGCTGGCCTGGGAACGCCTTGGTGTTCCCCCGGATAAGCTGGAGGAAGGTGGCTGGGGAGAGGGAGGTCTGGGCCTCTTTGCTTAGGCTGCTGCCCCCGCGACCCAGCCTCGGTTAAAGCGGATGAAGATGGATGGATGGATGATTTAATTTTTGCTATATATATTTTGCTATATAACATTGCACTGTCCACTTTCTGTTGTAGCAAAACAAATTTCCCACGTGTGGGATAATAAAGGTTATCTTATCTTAACCCAGTTGTGGTTAGTTTTACAGATAACTTGAAGCTTTGTGCCTGTTTTATAGAGAATGAACTTCTCCCCTCCAAGAGACTCAGTTTCTGGGGTTAAAAGGAGAAATCTCTCCTCCGAGGACATCACAGCCTGAAGCCCTGAGCCGAGACCACCTTCAGGAATTGTTGTGGCCATTTTTGTTGAATGTTTTTAGAATGCAATTTGTATTCATTTTTTGTTTTTTCCTTGAAGGTGTAAGAATATACTGACCTTAATTTGTAATTAATTTTATTGGATAAGCATTCGATAAGTGATTGGTTTATTAGTTTATGGACCCTCCCATTAATTAAGAGATGAAGAGCACCCGGGATGGGTGTGGTAAAGAGGTTTTTTGTTTTGTTTGCCAAATGTCAGATGGGAAGACGGGAGGGTTAAAAAATGATTTTTTGACCACTTTTGAAATTGTTAAAACAAATTAAGTTAACTTTCGTTTAAGTTTAAGTTTTAAGAAGTTATTTGGCTGATTTCTGTTTGTATTTTTTTCCCGAAATAAACGGCATATGATTTTAAACAATGGAGTCAGAAGTGCGTAGCAAAACAAACCTCCCGTTGCCACCCACGGCCTTTCCTCGGATTTTTTTTGTTTGGAAAGTAAAAGGCCGCGACAGGAATTCTTTGATCCAGTTTTCCTCTTAATATATTTTCTGGATTACTTGGCAGAAGTTGACAAATTTGACAGCATCCAGTCAGTCAGTCATGTGGTCATCAATATTTCTAATATGACTGAGCTGTGACTGGAAGCTTTTGCACCGACTTGTAAATCAATGTTTGAAGAAAGTGTTACAAGCAGCTACTTTTGAAGGGCAGCAGATGTATTTTAAGTCATGTTGATTTTCAATTTCCTTCCAGAGGGTTCGTCGAGTGATTGTGCTGGAAGGAGGCTGGTTAGCAAAGGCGAACAGACCTAGCTGGACGCATTTGTTTCTTTCTGTCATTTACTTCACATCGTGATAGAAACTGGCGAGGTAGAAAAACTTTTTAAATCACTCACTCAACTTTGGTAAGCCGAGAACTAAAATGCACTGAGAATGCTAAATATTAAGCCTGAGTTGTTTGGTATGACAGAAGAGAAAGGAGATAAGTAACACAAGGGAAGAAAGACAGAGAGGAATTTATAAACTGCAATCACTCCGGTGTCTTCCCAGAGATCCCTTTTCTATCACAATTTCATTTATTTTTATTATACTGAGATTTTCTGTGAAGGGTTTTGAATTCCTCGTGGTGCAACTTGGCTCTTTTTGAATAAATCGGTGTTGCTTCTAGAAACATTACCTTTTTTTCCTATAGGTTCAGGATTAGAGAATTTTTAGTAATAAAAAAATAAATAAATACTCCGTAATATGTCCCATTATTTTTTAAGAAAATTGCCATGGGAGAATTGGCCCTGTTATTTGCTATTGTCATCTGACACTGATGAATAATGCATCCAAAAAGCTTCTGCATCCAGATTCATCAAAGTTAATTATCCTTTAGTTGTGCTGAAGTCAGCCTTTAGTAAAATTGTTATGCAAATCTATCCGTAAACCAACCAAACCACAAACAGGCAGAATAAAAACATAGCATTCAGGCACTGGGGCATGAGAATTTGAAGGGTTAAAGAATCTGTGGTGCTTAATGGTGGATCCAAACAAAGTGCTTGTTAAAATCAATTTCATGCCACACTAGAAGGACCAGCCAGGAAAAGCCGGGGCGATGAGCTCTCTCCTTTTAGTGCCAGTAAGAAGCCAAACGGCAGGCAGCACACAGAAGAATGGCTACTACCAGCACATACTGAGCTACAGTAACATCTTCCGGGCTGTGGGACAGGAGAGAATATTATGAGAAGCAAGAAAAAAAAGTGATAGAAAGAAAGAAAATTGCCAGCGATAACAATATCTCCAGTCACCTAAATAGATTCAGTCTGTAAATGGGTGAATAAAGCTATCCAAGTAATAGAGGAAAGAACCGTGACCAGCCAAGAGAGCATGTTTACTCTAGCACGGCAGGCCTGCATAATAAAGGTTTTATCCACCATCAGCAGTCTGTGCTGCGGCACATGGAAATTCTAATGCTCAGAGCTGCGGAGAAATGGCAACATAATCCCACACTCTGTCTGCATCCTTTGATCTTTGCTTTTTCTTATGTCACTCCTTCCATTCATCCATCCATGTCAGTCTTTAATGATCATGACATTTATCATGGCCTAGACTTGGGGCATGTGATAAACAGAGCATCGTTGGTATCAGAATGCTCATCTTTATATGCCGCGCTTTGACAGTAACAAACTCTTCTTGTGCACTTTATGTAACCGTCTCGGCCCGTGACAATGGGCAACCGAGCTGTCATTGACATGGACTCGTAATAAATGATCTAACTTGATAAAACAATGTGGAGCATAAGATGAAGAAAAATTTGGTATCAAGACTTAAGAATCAAAATGGAACTGCATAATGTACATTATGATATAAAAATGTTTTTTTTTAATCTCATCATTATGGAACCAAATACTACCTTTAAAGGATTAAAACAGCATTCTCAGAGGGCTGAACCTTTAAATATCAGAATTTATTTGGGCTTTTGAAAATGAATCAATCTACAGTTGTGTATTAAACATATTTAAATCATTGTTTTCTTTTTCATTGTTTGTTCTGATTGTATTGTTGGTGTACAGTCTGCAGCTTTGTCTCAAGGTTGGTACCATTTTACCTGTTTTAGGTGAAGCCAAGAACCAATGCCAAAACAGTTGCTTGAATGGCCAGTGCGAGTCGATCTCCATCGACTCCTATGTCCCATGTACAGGGGTTTTATTAAGGCTTAAAATGGAACAGGTGAAGGCCTCGAGAGCGGTGTTTCCCAACCATTTGCAGCCATGGTACATATTTCCCATTAGAAAATCACACAGCACACCACCAAACAAAAATGTCGCAAAAAGCATATTGATCATTTTTCTCCGTGAAGCCGGTATAGCGGAATTGGCTCGCTTTGTCCCCAGTATACCTTTTTTTTTTTCTCACTCATGCCCGAGCCTTCATCTGGGTCCGAATGTTCTCCAGGACTCAGGTCAGACTGACTACTTTTTCTTTTTGAAACACTTATCTTTTGCTATTACGTGCTGTGTTGTCTCACTTGCAGCATGACCATGCCATTTCTTCTTCGTCTTCTTCTGTTTTACTGGCAGTTGGTAACCCGTTTAATTGGAGTAAGAAGTTGTACTGCCCTCTAGTGGAAAAGAATATAATTGTTCTGCCCATTACTCAACGCTGGTCAATTACAGCAGCGGTCCCCAACCCCTGGGCCACAGGCTGGTACCGGTCCGTGAGTCGTTTGGTACCGGTCCACGAGAGTTGAGGCTCGGGTGTGAAATGTATGGTTTTCAGGGTTTTTATTGTTATTTTTCAATGATTTTTATCATTAACTCGGTTTCCCTGGGTCTTTTCCCATGTGTTGTGAATAAATCTTCTTATTTTGTCACCTGTACTGGTTTTATTTTGTTATATTTATCCGCAACACCTTAAAGGCCAGTCAGTGAAAATATTGTCAGACGTAAACCGGTCCGTGGCACACAAAAGGTTGGGGACGGCTGGATTAGAGTACCAATCAGGTGGAACCAGATAATCTTTCACCGCACACCTGATCATTTCTCGCGGCACATCCAGTGGTTGTGAAACACTGCCCTAGAGGGTCTGAAAATTCAAGCTGCTGAACTGCATTGCTAAACCCTGTTTGTGGTATTGGTGTCTTTTGGAGTGTTGTCTGACAAACATTATGGTTTGTTGCATAGTTAACTGTCCCATCAGTTCATCTAAAAAGTTAGTGCTCCAGTTCTCATGAGAGAAATTTTAGTATTTTATTTTTATTGTACTTAGCTCTATTAGCTCGATGTGCAATGCTACCATACAGTGTCTAGATGCACATTCTCAGTCATATTTGCTAGCCTTTGCTGATAACTTGCATCGGAACTTTTCATGCAATTATGGTCACTTCTCTTTCCAGCAACATAACAACATAACAGCAGAGTTGAGGCTTCACAGCAAAAGTCTACAAACAATGAGTAACATCAAAGGGGCCGAGTCCATCCTTTCTATTACCTCCATTTCTGGTAGTCTCAAAACCTGGTTGATCAGTAGCTTCTATGCTAGTATGCCAACACTGACTGTTTGACCAATCAATCATCCAAATTCTGCAACAATATAAACTTTGAACTGAATCCAATGTGCTGCCAATCAGCATTAAATTCTACTACCTTCAAACTCCAGGCCACAGTTTATTCCATAATTGTACAAATGAAATACAACTGAATAGTCTTTCACCTAATATCTGTAACAGTCCTTGACAGTGTCGGTGCCTGCCAGCTGCCTGACTTGTCCATATGTTTGGTATTAGATTAAAATCCTTGAATTACTCACTAATCTGGCACCCTTTGTCACTAAAATAAGGGTAAGATTCAATGTGCAAACACTGCCTGGATAGAAAAAAAATTGAAATCTCTTAATGCACAAGAGCTTTTTTTTTTTTTTTTTTTTTTTTTAACTTTCAGTGATTTTTGAGGGGAAAACTGAGTCGATCCTAATGGACTTGGCTCAAAAGCACTCCAAAGGAGAGAGCCACTACTGATGGAAATGTGTGTGCTGGAGAACTGCCAAGTGCATTTTACTGTCCACCGTTTCTGTTTATATGTCATGAACTCCACCAGGCAGACTTCAGCCATCTCATCAGGGCTCAGAGTCAGTATGCCTGAGAGATATGCTGTCAAAATGCCACCTCTCTCTGTCGCCAGACTTTAGTCTCCTCTGTGTGTGAGTGTCTGTGACTGTGCTCTCACCCGCTATTTGATTGCACTGTAATTGTTTGTGCTTATTTTGAGCATCCATGCTCTTCAGGACATAGGTGTGCATGTTGTATGATGTAACAGAAAGCTGGTCATTTCTCATAATGAAGCTCAACTCAATCATTTTGGATAATGATTGAGAGAGTCGGCACACAAAATCTGAGTAGTTTTGTTTTTAAGTAGGAAATGTGCACAGTTTTTCATTTTTATTTTCCCATTCAGTTATTTCACATAAGCCCACTTAAATTGTATTTCTCCAACTCTTTCTCCATTTCTTACCGGCTTATCTTTCTGGCACACTCAACTGTGCGGAGTGTATAGCAGCTGTAAACACGCTATGAATGTATATGACTACATACAAAAAAGGTCACAGCAGCCCTTCTATATTACTACCGCTGCCACTTTTAGTGTAAAATATTGATCATATTTCTCTATAATGTGGCTGTGAATAAGTGGCCGGCAGGGCTCTGCAGTGCAGAAGTGGAGGTTTCAAGTGGAAAGTAATAGAAGATGTGACCTCACGGCTCCACAGATGGAACATGAACATACTTTCCCTCTCATGAGCCATATGATTAATTCATATCACGAGAGGGTGTTTTTTTTGTTTTGTGTGTGTGTGTGTGTACAGCTAGTGTGACCAAATAAGCACGTGGGAGGGGAATCTAAGGTATTGCGTGACCTTGGACAAGCCGAAAACATATTTATGACTAACCAAATACTTGAAATGCTGTATGCATATGTAAATATAAGCCAGACAGTGTGTGATATACTGAAGTTTTGCCCATTTCTCTACTCAACTCGTAGCTGTGAATGCATGTATTCATATATTTCTGTCCCTACACACATTAATTACCACCCAGTTTTCTTCAGGCATGTTGTAAATTCTGAAAAGGCTAAACAGTGGCAGCCAGATCAGTCAATACGCTGGATTTATCAGATAAAAATCCATCTTCCTTCCTTACTAGCACCTGGCTGGTTGATTTTTCCTCACCTTTCCTTTTCGTCTTGGTCTCCTGCCTCCGTGTCTGTTGCTCTGCCATCCCTGCAGCCAACCGAATGTGCCCCAGCTCCCTCTACTGACATAATTGTAGCCAATGAGCAAATCTGTTGCAGCCTGATTAGCAGCATCTAAACAGCACTGGCCCCGGACATAATTTAGACATAGATGGAGGGAGAGAAATAATGGCACAGAGGAGAAGGGAAAAATGTACCGAAAAGACACTAATAGGTTCTGCAACATCTGTTATTTTTAGGGATTATAAATGATATATTGCATGTACGACCGGTTGTGCGATTTCTGTGGGGTACACAATAGCTTAAAGGCTGCTGTGAAATGCTTGGACCGAGAGATCCCTGTTTTAAATTCCCTGACAGGCTTAAAAATATTGATGTGGTTGTGAATTAGTAACACTCTCCCTCGCTGACTGCTGTCAGGATGCCCTTGAGCAAAACGTAGTGGCTGCAGCTGTGTTGCGGTTTTATTCCTCAGCTCGCGGCTGTGATTTTTGTGAGTGGTGATTATTTTTTTTGCGCTAAAGTGGCCATTCGTGCCCATCCATGGTGAAAATTTGTCTCAATCACCTCAACGTAAAACCTCAACACCTGTCATCGTCATTGTTTTCCAAGGTCTGAGCCTTGCTAAATAAAACTTGATTGATCGCCTATTAATGTATCTGAAGGCAACTATGATTTACTTGTTCGGAACAAACAAGACAGCTTCCATTTTTCTCCACTAATGGCGTTCCTCCGCACCATAACTCTTCTTGTCTCCATGTATTCAGGCTCCATTACATGTGGCATCCATTTCAAAAGCAGTGTCTTGTGTCTGTCGGACCATTACTCTATGTGGGAGAGCTGATAAAATGAGCCGAAAGGCTGTGTGGTAACTAAGAATAGCAAGTGTTGCTGGGGAGTTGTAAAAGCGTGTTTGTTTATTGCTGTTTTATTTCAATTTTATTTGGTTTACGCAAAAGTAATTACACTTGTAAGAATCTGCAAGACAGATACAAAAAAGCCTAAGAGAGCTGTTGCACCACAACTGCTTGTTCGATGATTTAAAATGGCTGTTTGGGTGCTGTAAACAACACCGTTAGAAATTAAAAATGGGTAAGTGCAAATCTCAAACCCATGTTTAATTCTGCGTTAGGGTGAGGACTGTGTGAATATTGACTGTGGGATGTCTGCAGATATACACACTCGCACAGATGCACAGCCCACTGTTTTCTCTCCCTTCCTTGGTCTCTCGCATAAACACGTATCAGCAAACACGTGCGTGATCTATAGCTTTATTTCCCCGAGGGTCTGTTGTTCAAACATTAATGTGACTTCTTCCTCTGTTTATTTCTCCACAGAGAGCAAAGAGGTGTATAAGAGACAGGTGCTGTCAATCACATCCATCGCCATGGCAATTAGCCTCCTGGGAACGCTGTGCATGGCCCTCTACTGCCGCAACAAGTGAGAAAATAAACTCACAACACCGCACATAAAGTCTACAGATGGCTGTTAAAACTACAATTCAAATCTTTTTCAATTCAGCATACTTACTAGCTTATTACTTACTTCCTGTAGGTAATATTCAAATTGCACTCGCGCAGTTAAATGCTGAGATCTGGGAACAACACTTCAACAACAAAGTGGATCAGTGAACAAATCTTTCTTTGAGAAAGAAGAAAGTCGTGTAAAACTGCTTGTTGTAAATGAACTGTCACTAAGTAAACTTTAAACAGATTGCAGTGCACTGCCAGCAAGCATTAAAATCTACAAACTTCAAACTAGAGGCGACAGGTTATTTCATAATTGCACAAATAATGTGTGAATCTCCACCTCTAAGCATTATCTTCCTAGGAATTATGTTTCAGTACAAACAGCGAGCAGACTACGTAACAGATGGAGACGAACAGGTGTTATTTTTAATGTATTCAAGCTCTCTTTATCACTAATGTGTGAATGGTTTGTTAAGTAACATCAAAAATCAGACTTTCTTCAACCCTCTTTGTTGCATCTAACAGCCTCTAGACTTGATTTCATTTCTGTTAAAGACTCGGGTCATATTTGCCCCACAAACTGTTGCATTTGTGCATTGAGCCGAGGTCCCAAATGCCTTGGCTTAATGCTTCTCCTTTGCTTTCCTCATGACACGCAACAAAAAGCCAGACTGGCCAGCACTAATTTAAATATGGAGATCACTAATCACTAAGCCAATAAAAGTTCTGGTTCCCATTGCAAACAGACTAACACAAACTTCACAGAAATAAAATGAAAATCTGATGTGGACTCAAATCATATTTTGCTAGCAATAACAATAACAGGGAAGCATGCCGTTATCTTTGGAAGCCCACCAGCTCAAAATGGACAAATTGTCTTGCATCAGCGGGACATTCAGTACATGAAGGGATTTCCATTTAGTTTCAGAGAGTTTGAAAGAAATTGATGCTGCACTGATGAAGCGATGTAATCTTCCAAACACAGAGCATCCACTGGTTGTGTTGTGTGCCATCTATGATGTCACCAGGGCCCTATCACCTTGACACTTGAAGTTTGCTAGACTTGCTGTAATAAACTCTCGAATGCTAGATGTCACCACTCGGACAAAACATCACCACTGGTATAGAAGTAGAAGAAATTGAAAATGGAAAAAAAAAAAAGCTTTTCTTCCAAGTTTTCTGCAGAAAGTCTCATCCTGCCAAGGTTTTACAGCATCTCTCTTTTAGCCCTTGTCCTTGTATACCATTAAAATGGCAGCTAAAAACTGTTAAGGTCATACACTTGTGTGCACAATCATTTTCACCTAACGTAATCTTTCACTGAATATGACAAAAAATTAGAGATTGAGTTCATGAAGCTATTTATCCTAGACTTCTGCACAAGTAGAAGTCTTTATGCAACCAGACGTCCTACCCCCTGCTAGCCATTAAAGCATGCAGGTTTTAGTCACTTCTGCATTAGTTTCACTTTTCAACCCTGGAAGCAATCTCTGTCTTTTATACTGTCTATTATGGCTCATCAGCATTTTGGCTGTTGCTAGCTGGCGCAGGCAGTGCAAGCATGCACAGGGGTGCAGCTGCAGCTCAGTCAGTAACTATGCGTGTCATTAATAACACTGGTTTTCTGGATGCTAAGCAGAGAACTTTCAAAGTATTTGGCAAGCTGTGAATATGTTGCTACTTAATGCATTTATATGCTCACTGACAAATATCCAAACGGAAACATTGCAGGAGTCCTCAGTTTTCCTGAGTTATAAAAAACAATTACTGCTGATAATTCAGGTGAGCTTGTTTTTGATTATTGGCTGCTACAACTTGAAAATGGTACTTGGTCACTTGATTCTTAATTATTTAAGTAAGCAAAATGTATATTTATAAGTGATATTGCTGATTGTTTTTGTGAACAATGTAGTTGATGTCCAACACAACAGAAAAACAGGAACCACTATGACATTTTGTCAGTCTCTCCTCTGTGAAGCGGCACTCTGCATATCATAAAGAGTGTTTCAGTGGCTTCGTGACACAAAAACGACTGAGGTTAGAGCTCATGGTGGGTATTCAGCACAGGTAAATTTAGTTCAGTTCTACACTGGAAAGACTGAAATTACAAGAACTGCAGTTGAATTATTACTCAGCTCCTAGAGTGACAGCATTTCCCCTTTAATATGTTGACAAGTAAATTAGCTGTAGTGACATGAAATTTCACCATAACCAGCAATTTCGATTTTTTTCATGATTTTCCTTTGATTTGAAAGTGTCTACAATGACTGACATTCAAACTTTTAAGTAATATTACTGCTGCTACATTCTGCCACTGGTCCCTGAATCAATATATTATTACTACATGTGGAAATAAGCCCTATTGGGTGCGGTCAGACCACATGTAAACAAAGACATATTTAAATTTAGTGAAAACTGAGGCAACATGTTGAGGCATCCTGCATCTTGGATGAAATCCCAGACCAGGTATTTGCAACAATTTGTAAAGCTCATTATACACATATTCATAGCCTATTATCACCCAAAGGTCAGCTCATGTGGCTTAAGCCTTTCTCTGCTCTCTGCCTGTTTTCTGCAGGGTTGAAGTTAATATGTGTTCACAGTAATTGGTAAATGAATAGTCATATATATATATATATATATATATATATATATATCCCTTGTGAAGGGAATTTCAGCAGTATGGGTTAAACATCTGGTTCTAATGGCAGTATGCCATTCAGAGTATGTGGACTATGGAGCAAGCTATGATAGATGGCACTGTAATTCCATAGGCTTTCCTCAGTAATATAATGATGTGAGTGAGTGAGCAGCCTGACAACAAGATAATCGGATCAAGCGATGATGGACAGGCGCTTTCAGTGAATCCATAATTGAGTCAGGGAACTTGCTTGTTCATTGGAGAAGATGCATACAGATTGGGATGAAGGAGCAAGGGAGCGGATCTGAGTGACCTGAATAAAGATAAAGTCAAAGGTTTTCTCACACCGAGAAAAAAGATCCCGATAAAAGTGGAGCTACATGAAAGACAAATGTTTCCCACTTCATGCTAAAACAATAACAGAGAGACATAGAGTGTGTTTTACATTGTAATATCCATCACTGCTGACTTATCTGCTTTATTGTCCTTTAAAAGTTAACATTAACTCTATGCCATGAGTGTTGTGAAACTCACCACTTCATAATCAACATTTAACCTTAAAAAAACAACAACAACAGTCTACGAGCTTGTGTCATAATATAATCACGCTAACAATTAGTAGCAATTCCTACTTTAATTTTACACACTCATTATAAAGTCATGTTTTTATCTAGTTCCTCTAACGTCCTGATTTTGCTACTCAGTTAAAGCGGAGTGTACCAAACTCCAATCTATCATAAGATGGCAACATCAATATTTAACCATTCTGCAACATTATGTGCACTGCCATGTTTATATTTTTTAATTGCACAAAAGGTGCTTCAAGTAAAACAATGATGGCAAATATGTAATAAATAACTTATAAGCAGGACTAAAATATAAAAAAAATAAAAAATGAACTCATGGTCTGTAAATGGAGGTGGGCTTCAGTCTCCTTGGTGAAAGTCAGACTTAACACAAAAACTTTAGAATAGATCGCCTTGAGCTCTGTACCCTTTAAGTCCCACCTCATATGTTTTGCTCAACGTTACTTAACGTGGCTGTTTGACCTTCTGTGGTCTTAAAATGCACATACTGTATTTGATGTGCAGTTTGACACCAGCAGACTGTTTTCATTTCTGCTGAAGTCGTTTTCTCAGGGCTAACCTTGGATCTGATGTGTGTGGACAGGAGCAAGATTGTGTTACATCACCACTAGTCATGAAGCGAGTCATAGTGTGGTATGCCACAATGCTGAGTCATTCCCCAGCACACATACGCTGACAGTGAACTAATCCATACCGTGCGGTGACAGTGGAGTGGAAGCAGTGCTGAGAATTTTTAACAAGGAGTCAAACTTTTCTTCTTTAAATAACTTAATCAGAAGCAATTTCTTTTATCAGGCAGATTATCTCCATAGGTTTTTAAGTTGCCTCGCTTTAAAATACTGCTTGCATTGGGACTAAATGCAAAAAGTCAGCATGATTTATCAGTAGTCAGCACTGTTGCCTTGCAACAAGAGACTCCTGCATGTGTGTGTGTTTGCAGAGGATGTGAATGTAAAGAAGTCCTCTAATGCAGACATAATTTTCCTGGTGTACTTAGTTGTTTTTTCTAATTATCCTTCTTTGGAGAAACAAGGGTAGCAGATTATTTAGGAGTTAAGTCTCCTTATTGCTCTCTACTTGTGTTCTGCAATAAAGGCATAAAAAGCCATTCCAACCATCAGATAATTTAAGGATTATGAACCTGCTGAATAAGAAGTATAGTAGAGTAGAATTTATATGAAATGCCAAGAATTAGTATTAGCTGCGTGTCAGTGCCTCATTCAGGAGATCAGGCTGGTTGCAAATATTTGGTGCTTTTGGTGGATATTGAGCCTGATTTTATTATAAGTTTTGTAACGCCACCCTGAGATAACAAAGCCAAATTTTCTCTTTTGCACAAACAGTGAGGGATGCAGGGTGATATATGCCACATCTATCAACAAACCTACAGAGCTGGATGTTTGAGATGTTTGTATTTCATGGCAGCAAAAGCATATGCTTCTATGACAAAGAGCACTGACACCCTTTTGGATCCTAAAACGGCAAGCAAACGAGCAGATTGCGGGAAGGCTTTAGAAGAGATAATGGACCGTTTCTATTAAGTAAACACTTTTCCAAAACTAGTGTGTACCAAATGTCACAGCCTCCTTCTAAGAAAATATAATTAAAGGCCTCAGAGGTGGAGAGGATAGAAGCTTAGCATGCGGCAGTTTGTAAACACTTCATTACGTCGCTGTCATTCAGCAGAGTGTCTGACAAAGGACAAGTAAAGGCTTCATCAGCTGCATCTGGTAATGAGCATACCCCTGGCACAACACAATGAAGTTGTGATACAGAGCTTTTGTACTCCAGGTCAGTCTAATTGCACATGCTTGGGTAAGTGGTGTAAAAAATCAAGTAGATTTTTAATGTCTACTGGTCAGAATAGCAAACCAAAAGAGGTTCTTTCAGATGAATGGACAAAATCGGCTCACATCCTTCAGCTACTCCAGCTGTAATTATTCCGCTTTCTCTAACTTGATTACCTCTAAACCTTTTGTCATGTAGTCAGCTGCAAGATTAGGGTCAAACTAATTAATGTGGCTGTCAATGACTAGTCCTTCAGTGTATTTGCAAAGAATGTTATAAAGATATTCTTTGTAATATTCAATTTTTTTTATTAATGTAAGGAGAACACATCTCAAATGAATAGTCACAGTTCTACATATCTATGCAGAAACTATTAAATGGAGTCAATTCAATTTTATTTATAGAGCGCCAAATCACAACAACATTCGCCTCAAGGCACTTTATATTTTAAGTCTCCAAAAGTTGATTCTGTTCATCTGGACGTAGTGTTTTCCCAGCCCATTGTTCCTTCAGTGGGCTGGTTTCAGTCATTATGCAAATGTACTGTTTCTAAGATTGGGTAAACCTGCAGTCAGCTGAGACTGAAGAAGTCACTTGGATGAGTGACGTAGCGTTTCTCCCACAGAAAATGCTACGTCCAGATGAACAGAATCAACTTTTGGAGATTTACTTAGCTGGATGATTGAGCATGCATCAAGACGTTTATATTGTAAGGTAGACCCTGCAATAATACATACAGAGAAAAACCCAACAATCATATGAGCCCGTGTGAGCAAGCACTTTGGCAACAGTGGGAAGGAAAAACTCCCATTTTAACAGGAAGAAACCTCTAACGGAGAACCAGGCTCATCGGTCATCTGCTATGACCAGTTGGGGTGAGAGAAGAAAGACAGGACAAAGACATGCTGTGGAAGAGAGACAGAGATTAATAACAAATCCAAACTTCATGTCAACTGTCATTATATAAACGTCTATTAGTTTGTTTTAATCACCGATCACAGAGAAATCAGGTAAAATTATATTACTGGTAGAGAGCTTCTCAGGAAGCTCAGTTTCTTCCACTCATCCTTCTCCAGGGAAATCTTAGAAACCAACTCTCCTTCACCAGGGAGCCAGTGTCTTGGTTGGAGAGGGAAGAAAATAGATTATTTTAAGAATCGCAAAGGATGGTAGGGATACTTTAAAAAGTAAGCCACGCTCATAAATTCAGTTGGTGGAGTTTCTTCTGTATAAACTTGGACTTAAATCTGTCCCTCCTTTGTTCCGTCCTAAATACAATATTGAAAATGCTGCTGCACATAATGTTTCTGAGAACTCTTGAGATCACTGTTGGATTCGACTGGCTGGAGAAAAGAGACCTAAAAATTCTCACATCTCTGGCTGCAATTAGCAGCTACATATGTTTAGTTTGTTGTCTGAGAGGGGACCTGTAGAACACTACTCGGTGAGATCTGCATTTCTGAAACAAAGGCAAGGGAGCAGACATCATTTTTCAAACTGGTTATAATTAGCTGTTTGTGCCAAAGCTCCAGTTTTGAATTAATTAGAGCAAAATTATAGACTGGTTACAAGTGAGACTTGCTAATCTCAAGATAATGAGGGCAAAACATAATTATGACACTGAGGAACTTGATACAGGTTGTACTGGAAGAAAACCTCACGCTAATATCACGCTAAAGAGGAACTGGTATGGATTTTTGAGTGGAAGCAACTATGGGAGGTTAAAGGCCTTTTGGTGTGTCTCTTATTTCTTTACAGTCAAACAACTCTAAAGCAGTGTTAACAGAAAACCCTTTCAGGATCCACTAATCTCAAGTGATGTAAAAAATTAATCGATACATTTCGAAAAATCAATACCAGAGTGAGAGATGGAGCTGAATCTGTTTGGAACCACCGATTCAAATCAAAAGCTATAACAAAAATGACCTGAAAACTGTCAATTAGCCTTCACTTTTGTTTGTCTGACCTTTAATAAGGAAATGCCAGCACTGAATATATGTATTCAGTGCTGTATAGAACTTATGATGGTGTATATGATTTACTCTGGAGACTGACAAAGGTTACACTGTGCATGAATATACCACGTGTGCTAGTGTTTATGAGAGGCATATTGTTGGGCATTTGAATATTGCTGCTAGGAATAAAACCTGTTAACAGTTTCTGTCAACATGCATACGTTATTAGATTGTCATATAGAAGCTAAATTTAAAGTGAACATCACTTGGACGGATTGGAGCCACCCTGAAATGTCAGTGCCTCCTATTATTATGTATTTATAGCTGTATAAACACATACGAGTATTCACTAACATTAGATGCTGATTCAGTGGGATAAAAATCTGGAAGCGTAAACATGATCCGCATTCATTTAGCTAATAGCAGCACTTACTCTCTAGAAATCAAAGTGTTTTTTTTAAATAATATGAAACCATTAGGCCACCCAAACTGAAAATATTTGCATCTCACTGAGTCTCCAAACATACATATTAGCCTAATAAATTCAACTTCAGTAAAAGCAGTAAGACGATGTAAAAATCAGCAGCTTTTGACTAGCTTGCTAGCATTAGCATCGCTCTATGTGCTAACAGCCTGTACTTAAGCACAAAATTCAGCGGTGGTCCCTCCATCCATTCTACACTCAACGTTTTGAGTTTTCAAAAGTATATATCATAATGCAGAACACGTCTGCATTTAAATCTGATTGTAAGTGCAGAAGTAGCCTGGATGATATGAGATGCAATCAGCAGGTTCACTTGTTCAGTCTCGTGTTAATCTTCCTGTCTTAAAGATGAATTTAATGCATCACTGTTACGTCCAGATACAACTCAGCTGAAACTCAGCCAATAAACGTTTCTTCTTAAAGCACTCAACTGGATCCAATAACTTTTTATCTCAGTTGTATATTTTTGTCCTTTATGTTTAGGAGGCGCAGAGAAAAACTCCAGGCCCACCTGAAGGAGAGTCGCAGTTTGAAAAACTACACTACTAGTTCCCATAATGCCCTAGAAGCCAAAATGAGAGCCTCTAACACCAACCTGCAAATTCATGAGGTGAGTACATGAGATGTTTTTTCTCTTCTTTTTTTTGGTGCTTATACATGTAAACACATGGAAAACTGACCTCATGCAGAACTCCCGGTGCTCCTGTTTTGTGAAGACTGTTGGCTCGTTTTCACATGTGCACTGCAACCTGGAATTTTCTATAGGAGCAATATAGGTTTACAAGACAGGATAATGCAGATGGCATTGGCCAGTTGAACATCAGCAAATCTAAAAACTGATCATCATTTAAAGCAATACGTTCTCTTATTTACTTACCTCTTTACTTTTAGTTACGGATTTATGAAAGAGTAAACATGAGGCTGTACTTGTGAGAGATTACTTCTTACAATCAATGTAGCAACATCCAGCTCTCTTCCAAAAAAATTTGTTAAAGCTGGAAATTCAAATGCAGGCTCGTGTTTTAATATAAATCATTCGTTTATCATTGTTGTGGTAGCTTTTTTTTTATCTCACCCATAGAGGCCAGAGTTTTTTGTAACAGTTATAAAGCCGTCCCTGGCTGAATTTCTGGATGTTGTTGTTTTTTTTAGGTAGGAATTTTAAAATATAGCCTTGGGCTTCAGGGGTTGGTTATTATTTTTCAGTAAATTAGTTGGCATTAGCAGGAGTCAACAAACATTAAAACATAAATCTTAATCTGAAAACCAACAAATATTCAAAATGAGATGTCTGCTCCCTAAAGTTATTATCACTGAGCAGACACACACGTCACACACGACACCGCAGAGGATTACCATTAGATTTATGGCTGCCTGCAGTTTGTGCATATGAATAAGTATGTATTGCTGTCTCCACCTGGCCACTTGCAGGAGGCTTACAGGTCTTCTTGAGAGCAATCGTTCAGTGGTTTGGGAGCATGCTGCTGGCTGCCAGTGTCATTCATCATCTCCTCAGTGCTCTGTGTCATCGCGCTCCCAAATGTGCGTCCGGGAGTAGCTGGCATGGACATGAAAATTACCTTAACATGAATGTTGCTCCTGGGAGACTGTCCTTGTGTGTATTTCTACACCAATCTGCATAAATTAACCTTAAGCATTTTTTACGCATTTTTTACAGTTTAATCATGTAAATCCCTCAGGCACTTCATTAGGTACACCTATGAGATCTAACATATTCCAGTACAACATCTATACCATGAATTACTGTGTTTCCAGCTTGTGATTTTCTTATCTTTATTGCATAGGTCATAATGGGTGCTGGTAGTGCTCCACCAGACTGCATTATATTTAAATGGTTCCAAATATTTTGTCCACTCCACTGAAATTAATACACAAGTGTGTAAAGTATTAGAAACATTTTTAAATGCACTGTTGGTCTATACACAAGGGGCTCCATCATAAGTGCATTAATATGCAGAAGATGAATAAATCACTGTGTGGGAAAAGCAGTGGAGATAATTACATTTCATGCTGGCAGTTCGTGATACAGCTGACAGATTTATCCTGATTTGTCATCATTGCAAAGACTGTCCTCTGAAAAAAATACATCAGCGGTTGTTATTTCATTAAAAAGCTTGAAATATAATATCTTCACCTGTAATGCCAAAGAAGGGAGTTTTGCAACATGGGTTGACAAAAAAAATAAGATAGATGTCAAACATACCAACTATATCTGGATACATCTTTGGTTTTGACCCCAGAAGCCACAGTTGCACTGCACTGGTTTTTGACACCAAAAAGGCAATGTTGTCCATATTTTATCTGACGTTTTAAAAGAGACCTAAAGTAATACTTAGACTTTGGAAAAGTAAGCTATGGTAACTTGTGGCTACAACCTTATATTTACCATACAGTCACCAGCATGGTATCAATATTGTCATCTAAATTTTGACAGCAACAGAGAAAATTTCCTTTGTCTGTTATGGCATATTTAAAATTTCAGATGAATCTGTTAAACAAATGAGTAGTTTTGCGAGCATAATAGTGTCATACTTGATTTGAAATGCAGAAATTGAGATTCTGATTTTTTTTGTATCGACACTTTCATCGAAAAATAAAAACGAAATGAAAATGTCCTGGAGACACGAGATCCAATCAGAATGAAGCTGTATAGAGAAGCGGGATGATCCAATCAGAAGTATTCTCCTTTTACAGCAAAAACTGATCTGCTAGTGACAAATGTTGGGGAGGGGAAGCACCCTGTTTTTCATGAAATATGCCAAAATGTCAGCGTTGGACGAACAGAAGAGTCGACACATGGACACATTTCATGCTTAATGTCTTTGAAAATAAGAAGCTTTGTAAACCATGCGGAGCAACTTTCACCAGTAAAAACACGACACACTTTTACAGTTTATATTTAATGAACTTTATCAGTTTTGATATTTTGTTGACTAAAACTAAAAGAATTTAGAAGCCCGATTTATGGCTAAAACTAACTGACATTTTAATCAAAGTTTCCTGTCAAAATCGTCACTAGTACTTCGGATAATGTTCAAAGTATAGTTCAACACACACACTTCTTTCAGTCATTCTAGCACAAATTCATTTTGATTTATCTGTCTGATTGATCTTGTAAAGCAGCGGTCCCCAACCCCCGGGCCACGGACCAGTTTGGTACCGGGCCGCGAGAGTAGAGGCTCGGGTATGAAATGTATGGTTTTCAGGGGTTTTATCGTTTTTTATCATTTTATTGTTTCCCTGGGTCTTTTCCCGTGTGTTATGACTAAATCTTATTTTTATTGTTACCGGTACTGGTTTTATTTTGTGGTATTTGTCTGCAACACCTTAAAGGTCGGTCCGTGAAAATAAGCCCGTCCATGGTGCAAAAAAGGTTTGGGCCGCTGTTGTAAAGGATAAAGGACCATCTTAGGGTAAAACCTTGGCTTGTACAACCAATTTAATTCAGTTTTATCAGTTTTATAGCACAAAATCACAACAAAACTTATCTCAAGGTACTTTACATTGTAAGGTAGAGCAATTATATTATTAATGCAATTATGTTACGCTTACCTCCTCAAACAAATCTAATCTAAACCATCCGCTTGGCTGCTCCGTGGTCTCCCAGATGTTTTGGTGTTCCCAAGCTTGCGACTGCATTTTAATATCGTCCCAACTTGTTGATTTGTTGACTGCATGGTTCCCTTTGTCTCTTTTCTTTCTTTCAACTCCAGACCTTTGATCTCCTTATGAAAAAATAGGTGTGTAAATCCGAAATGTATCAACCATTCCTGAATGTTTTTAAAGACTTTGAAAGCTGAACGTCTACATATCAATCACATTTTGATTGTTTCATTTTAGTTTTAATGTCAGCCTCAAATAAATGTCAACACATTGACACTCTTGCCCGAAGCCTCCACCTTCAGTTTCAGTTCAGACGATTCAAGAGTGTAAGACATGGCTCGGAGACAGAGTTAACCAGAGTTTGAAAGCAATCTGAAAAATCTGGAGTTTGTAAAGATGGTGTGTCAGGTGCGTCTCCTCAAATTACCTTCAAGGTAAGAGGTCTGTCGAGGACAAACATACTGGCTTCCCAAACTAATGTAATGATCAGAGGAATAGCAAAAGTCCAGCCTCCAGCATAACTGCATTGCACATAATATGCCCAAAAAACAGTCAATATTATTTTAATCTCAAAGAGAAACATTTATATTTCAGACAAATAACTGAGGTATTGTTGGAAATTGTGCAGCCATTAGAAGTACATCACATTTCATTTCACTTTCAACCTAAATGTCAGAGTTACTGAAAACAAATGCAAATAGATTTCTGTGTTTATCGACCCGATGAGAGAGAAGGCACAGGAAGACAGATGAGTTATATAGATCAGAAACGAGTCTGGGAAACTTGAATATTTTGTCTGCATACTTATGACTTGAAACTCCATTCTGATTTTCAGCTGTGTAGCTATTTAAGGACATTTTTGTTATCTTTTTACTTTCTTATCTCCTTTTGTTTTATGGAAGTCAACAGGAGGAATGTTGTATTCCTTTTTCTTCTGGTTTATAGAAGCTTCATTCAAACTTTAAGTGGGTCACTGTTCTTTATCTCAGAATTTCCACTTTGCTTTATCTTTTTTCACTTACCTATTTTTTCCAACATCACTCTGATACATGATAATATAAATGGTCCAGTGCATGCAGGGACATCACATTAAATGTCACATCACCTAACATATTCAGCCACAGCCTAGTTTATCGACAACACAGCTGCTCATTGATTGTCACTGAGGCATTAAGCTTGTCTAAACTACACTGCTTCACATCTAGTTTTGAAATATCATGTTGTATTGAGAAAAAAGCTTTTTCTTGTTCTAGTTAAGAAGCCCACACTCGCTCGTCTTATTGATGAGAGACACCAGATTAGTAGCAACGCTCTTTTTACTAAAACACGTGTGTTGTTGACAGTGCCTTTAAAGATGTCTTTGTCATTTAACGGATAGTGATTGAAGTGTAAATGACCATTATTGCCTCCCTCTTATGGTGCACTTCAATTATTATTGTGTTATTTTGCAATAATTAATGATCTTTTCTGCAAAGAATTGAAAAAAGTAGACTATAATCGAATATCACATGCATATATTGCATAAATCTGTACAGAAAATTATTTAAAATAAGCACTTTGGCTTTTATTTTCCTTACTGATTATTGTTTACTGACTCCAAAAAATGTTTTGTGGTGGAAAAACAAGGCGGATCTTTAGTGCATAAACGTTGCTTTGAAATCTTCTTTTATTTATTTAAATTCTACAACAGTCTTTGGGGAACTGGCATGCAAATGAGCAGCATTTGTTTATTTTGTGCCTACGCACCCAGAATCACATTGATTTCTGTCTGCAGGCAATCAATTACTAAAATTTCTGAAAGGAGAGCAACAAGCATGGGGTCAATGGTGTATTAGGATCTTACACACACACAAAACAGCCACACACACATTCATTTCTGTGGCATTTTTTCACTACACAGACACATTTTCGTTTTATTATTATACCCAACTTTCATTTAGATTCGTACTTTTCATCTCATTTTGCAGTAGCTACAAGTAGATCTAGACCCCTGTGATCATGTGGGTCACGCCAAAGTCGGCAGAACATTCCAGCAGTGGCCAGCAATAGAAAATGAACACTTCTGATTAGCACCGCAGGGCCCTTTGTTGGAAGTATTTGATTAAGCAGTGAACTAAAGAGCAGCTCTGAGCGAGTCAGTCTTTCTCTATCAATCAGGTTTTACCACCCTATCATGAATTCTTGAGGTGTCCCACAGAGTCCGTCTGCCATTTCCGCATAATTAAAGCTGCCCTGACTTCATCATGAGCGGCGCTGTACTGAGCCCGCTATGCTAAGCGTATTTCTGAGACTGGAGTGCATGTGTTTAGCTGTGAAACAGTTAAAGACTCCATGATGGCTGCGCGAATCATAAAACCATCTCTGGTTCAGTCCACATAGTTTGTCAGTGTTTAAAAAGATGAAAAGAAAAATTCTAGAGGCATATAGTGCCTATCTTAGAGATTAAAACATCTATTAAAGTACATGTGCGCTCGCTCACGCACACGCGCAGCTGTTTTATGCGCTCCACGCACCACGAGCGTCCAGACTGGGCGCAGAGTCACTGTCAAAGCCATGATTACTTTTGCTGGTTGTATCTGCTCACGTTTGTGGAGCTAAAGAGTTTCTTTGCCTGCAGCTGTGCAAAAAAATATTACATTTATATTGATGACCTCTATAAACAGTCAGTATTGCTGGATGACGCATGCACACAGTTTCCAGTTTTTCCTCAGGCGATCTTTCTTAAGCTTAAATCTATTTTCAGACTGAAAAAAAGTGGCTGCTGAACCTCGCAGAGTCGGCATTAACAGATCGAAGGCACTTTCCTCTCTTTGAGCTGCTAGGCAGCGAACGGGTAAATTCATTTAACGCAATACTTTGTGTGTTACTGGAAAAGTAAAGCATTTCCTATGACTTACCTTGGGCATTCCTTTAGTTATGACTAGCACAGGTGGATACAGTTTCATCCACTGAATTAATTAACAGGTCACTGGTGCGATTTCCCCACTCTTAAATGATCTGATTTCCTGATTTAAGTGGCCGGGGAAAGAATAATTTCTCACTGGTAGTTTCTGCATCAATTAGCGACTCGGATGTACACGGTGTCAAAACGAGAGCAGAGCCTGTGATACAGCTACATGACGATTTGGTTTTAACTCATCGTTTCTTAGAAATCGTTTCATTTTTTTATTTCATTCCATGAGGGCAAAACACAGGGGAAGTCCTTTGATTTACTATCGCAGTTGCAGATTGTTTAAAGATTTACAGCAAACCAATCAAAGTAGCAGAGGCCGAAACATGATTTTATGAAGCTTGACAAACCCTGGAGCATGCCACTGCATATAAAAGATGGACATATTACCCGCTGGTTTGTGAAGTCCCATTTTGAAGCCATTTTTCTGTGACATTCTTAGCTTTTGGAAACCAAACATCAGATACCAGGGTTCTGTGTTCACGAGCCTATATGGTCAATATATATTGTCTAGCTTAAGGTAGCAATGCCCTAAGAAATATCCTCCTTTTACAGAGGCCATGAATCAAGCGAGCACTCTGATTTTCTGCATTATTTTATGGTAGTAAGTGTAGCTCAGTGATAAAAGTTTAAATTGTTTACAAATACATTTTGATAATATTCACTGAACATACTCTGATCATCTGACGCGCCCACTTCAGTTCAGATGGTAGCCTATATAAAGTATGACACGACTTCAATAATTATAGAAAGTGTGTCGTGGTTTTTGAGGTACAAATGAGGTTTTGCACTGTCTGCATGGTCACATCACCATGGCAGCATCTGTGATGCTAACGAGACTGGTGTCCTGGAGAGGGTCCACTAAAGGGACTGTGTCTGTGACAGTCTTGTTAGTCAGACATCAAACTGTAGAAGACATAAAAGTAAGTTGGAGGAAAGAATTGTACAAAAGTAGGTCTCGCTTACTTAAGTTACAAAAGTGTGGAAGTTACTGTCTAGACGATGGCGAGATAATGCTGAGGAGAGAAAACTGTCACCACCAGATAGATCCAAACCACTGATACGTATGTGTTATAGATAAGAAATCAAATCAGCAGTCCTCTTGCATCTTTAAGCCTTTTAAAGTTTAAAGCTCAAAGCACTTTCTTGTGCTGTCCTGTGTTCTTTTCAGGAGTTCGCAGCTGCCATGTAGCTGACTGAGTTTGCTTTGTCAAGCGCATTGTGAAGTGTTGAATCAAAGAACTGCTTTGTTTTATTGCATATCTGTCCCTCCAGAGGTGGAACGAGCAGAAGGAGAGTTAAAAGAAAGAACCTGAGACCCACATAGTACAGTGATAGAGCTAATTTAGACATTCTGCCATGAAGGCTGCAAGATAGAAAGAGGGGATAAGGGATCAATGTGGATGAGAAAGCAAAAGAAAGAGAAAGCAGTAAACTGAGAGATGTACTGGAGTTACGCAGGACGAATGGATAGTGGACAAACTGAAGGACGTGGTAAATTTGGTCAAATACCACCAAGACGACTTCTTCACTAAGCCAACAAAAAAATGGCAAAATAGCACAAAGAGCAGACCAGTGATGGCTAACATTACTTTTAAAAATAACATTTTACATTAGAATATTAGTGTACTTTAAAAAGAAACAATTTTGCTTCAGTGCTACTGAGAAAAATAATATTTTAAGTTAATTTTGTATTACCTTTATTAAACATTACTTTGCAGTTACTTGCTTGGAAAAAAAGCTTCTGGGCTTCTTTAAGTTTCTTGAAGACGTTTCATCTGAGAAGCTTCTTCAGTTCTAAGAGCAATTGGTGGAGAGTCCCAGATTTTAAGCCCTATGGGAGTGTCCCCCCAAGACGGTCATGGACCCCCTATTGATCCTCTACCTAATCACATGAGTCAAGGTGTGAACCACAGTGAGCACCCCCCCCATCATGTAATTTCCTGAGGTCAGATGGCCCAGGATGTGAGTGGGCGTTAAGGCGTCTGAGAAGGGAACTCAAAACTGGATTATAGATGGCAGACAGTGGGTGACATAAACCACCGCCTCTGTTCAAAGATGGCCATTCACACTGGACATAGACATAGAAAGACTCCTCTTTCAAACCGTCTGTCTTCTCTGTCCAAGATGAGAACATTGGCATCCTCGAAAGAGTGACCTTTGTCACCAAATGCTCTTAGAACTGAAGAAGCTCCTCGGATGAGAGGTGAAACGTCTTCAACGTCTTATATTGGGCAGTGTGTTGCCCACTGTCCATCTCTCCATGAGTGTAATTATTTATATGAATAGTGGAATCATTGAGTCTTAATGTTGTAAAAAGTAATGTTAAGTCAAGTAAAGTGGCTGTATTGCCATTCCAACCATGTGCAGTGGTTTAGTACACAGTGAAGTGAGACGACGTTCCTCTAAGACCATGGTGCTATATATGACATATAACATCAACACAGGGTTACATAAATGTGCAAAAATTACAAAAAAATAAAACAAAGACAGTGCAACACCAGACAGAACAGAACGATACACACACCCGACAGTGCAGACACACTGGAAGTAAGTCAATAATGTTGCCTACTGAGAAAAGTAACTCCAAGTACTTCTATGTTACTGAAAACAGCTCTTTGCCATTAGCTTGAGTACACTGACTACATTGTCCAGGAGTTGCTTACCCTAGAGTACATTTATTTCTGAGTGTATGGATTTTATTTCATTGCATGCCAACAACAAGCTTATTAATTTCCCCTGGAGTAACAATCTGAACTCAAAGCTAGCCAGGGATTTTCTTTTGTCTCACAAAGAAAACCACAAAGGAAAATGCACACACTCACCTGTTAGTAAATGTAAAATCCTTTACAGTACTGTAAACACTGTACTAAGGTGATGGGTAGCTGATTGTGTGTTCAGCTTATTACCTTATTAATGAGAGATGAATTATTGTAATTGCAAATGCCTGAATTACACTTAATACAGGAACAAATTGTCTATGTCGCCTCAGTGTGTAATTTGAATATATTGTTTAGACATCAGTGCTTTCAGTGGGTAACACAGTGGCCTCATGTCATCAAGGTTTTGGGTACAAATCTCCTCTTTGCATTGGAGTCACTGTCAAGTTTGAATCTTCTCCCTGTGCGCTTTTCCTCCCACAGACCCGAGATCTGGTCTGGTTGTTTTTAAATTAGCCGTAGGTGTAGCTGTGAGTTGTGGTCTATCTGTATTAGTCCTGTGATGGACAGTCCAACTGTACAGGGTGTACCCCACCTCTCATTCATGACAGCTATGCTCTCCTGCTCCCCCAGGACCAAGAGTTGGATATTGTACCTCAGATCCATGATTTCCTTGTTTTTTTTCCCATCCATGTCTTTTCTCAGCAGTGTGCATACATGGAGCAACATTCCTGTTTTTCTATTACTTCCCTCGATATGCACTATTATATAACACATTTTTCATGTTTGCAGCTATGGGACTGTGTTAGTGTATCGCATCTGAATAACTCATAATTTCTGGGTTCGTAATATTGTGCAGTATTCCCAGCCTCACACTTTCTTCTTCAGACACTCTCAATCAAACACAATAGCACAAATGGTTTAACATGCCAGAATTAAATCCCCCATTCAAGTGGCGGCATTTGACCAGCTGTGCCACTTAACTTCAATTTTTAATATGAAATGATGTAAAAATGCTTTGTGCTGTCAGTTTAGTGCAATGTTGTTTATTTCTTTATAGTAGAATCCTAAGGAAACATTCCACAGATTTTTTTCTCTTTTCCTGCAGACATCGCCATTTTTTCTTTTTCTTCTTTTTTTTAAGCTCACGTTTGTAAATCTCCATACAAGGATGGAGCTTTTCTGAGAACAGCAGCTGACTTTTAGGAGTAATTTGGACTTTTGAGAGTTAACAAACATGTGAAAATGATTCAGCTCTGAAACTTTCTCTTCCGTTTAACTCATCTAACTCTCAATGGCAGTGAATGACTGTCAAGGTTGGGTTGACATTTTCGCCCAAGAATGTGGCTGTTCCTGTCCATCGGCCCATCGCAGGAGCATCAGGACCATCAGTTGCAAAGCCAACAAACTGTGCGCATATCGTTTCTGCAGAAATGATGCGCTGGTGCATAACTCCAAATCGCAGTTTCACACATTGCAGAAAAACATGGAACATGGCACAGTAACCGCACCAACACACCAACAACTCGGAACCTTATAGTAAATAATGCCAATGTTCTTCCACATACATTATGTTGGCTTCTAAAACTAGATGTCAGGTTTACATGGAGGAATAGTTTATAACAATTTAAATTTCTAACACCCCTGAATCATAAACATACTACATACCGATTCTTTTTTGGCCTCCTCTGATTTATCTGAACTGTCACACTATTTTCAAAGAGAAAAAAATGTGTAAAACTCAGTCTAGGCTGATACCTGATGTGTGGCTCCTGAAAGCTTCGCTCTACACATCTGATGGAGATGACAACAGATTATCAGTTATTTACTGTCTTATTGCAAAAAGATTGCATGTGTGTGACAACTTGACCTATTTCAATCAAGAACTGATAGTAGACACACTCGATCTTATTGCCGTTCTGTTGCTGCCTCAGCACAGCTGGTTTGAACACAGCAGCTGACTGCAAGTGGTTTCAGACCTGATCGCGCTTCCCAAAGCAGGGAGATCACATGGTAGCAATAATTTTGGTCATGCCTCAGTATTCGACCACTCTTTAAACTAGTGTGACTGTACCCTAGGTTATAAATGCACAGAAGATAAACTAGTGATTAAATAAAAAATAAAGTTATTAGAATTTCTGCCTTTTACCTATTATATTCACTTAAAGTCAATTCAGGCTTTTTATAATGTGAAGTAAAGGCCTCAAAATACTACGATCTCCTATGATCCCTGCACATGCTGCAGGGGTATATAAACATGTTGGGAGGGAGGAGAGGTGAGTGGAGAAGAAGTGCTCAGTGTATGACATGAAATCCTGCAGGAGTCCACAGCAGCATAACTAAGGGATAACCCCGAGACCCTGAATCATCTTAGTTATGCATACAATCACAATGCAGCAATCCATCTTGCCTTATTTTTTTTTATCTTTTTTGCCTTGTTGCAACATAAAATATTCAGAAATCAAGGGTATCTGTGACACAGTTCATTGTTGCTTGAAGAGCTGTGGCACAACCAGATGCCTTTGTGCTCTTGAATTCATCAAGATAGCAGCAACCTCCCTCTGTTCTCCACACAGCACAATACACCTCAGTCAGGAAAGAACTGTGTTGTGAAAGGTGGGAGAAGACAGAAACAGCATAAATCGACTCTTTCACGATCAGCCCCCACAATCGAGGCAGAAGACACTCTTCGTCTAAAAAAATCTAAATATATTATGATTAGAAAGGAGCAGATTCAGTCTGAGCAAACTTTAACATCATATGTTAAAATGCATGTGAAGGATTTGTCCTAATATATTGCATTTATTTTGCTTTTTCTCTTCTGTTTCCCCAGTGCTGCAAACGGCCATCCCAGTCTCGCCAGGGAAACGTCTGCGAGTCCAGCTTTTCACACTGCAGCATCACGACTACGCCACCCAGAAGCTCCAGAGGCACAGTAAAACATCACAGGTATGACATTTAATTGCACATGCAGAGACATCCAGGCTTTATGTTGTACTCCCCCTCTGTTCACTGCAGGAAACGGTAATAATGCAGAATATAGCAACAATGGGCAACTTCAATGTCCTTTCCTGTAATCAGCATAGACTCAGTGAAGAGAGAAATTGAATTATCCACATTACAGTGCAGACAAAGCTAATTGCTGATTTATAGAAGAATGATAGTAATTATAATTATAGCTATAAACACATTAATAAGCATATCCATAACAGTCATGAACACAGAGGAGATGAGACAGAGATAAAATCAGAAGAACACGAGCCAGCGCAGACGTGTATATCCCAGTCGGTCTTTCCTCACAGCGTTCAGCGGTGTGTCAGAGCTGCCTGGGATTTTGGCATGTTCGTCAGCAGGAATACACTCAAACACGCACACAGGAGTGTCTGCTTCTGAGAGTTCACATTCAAATCCTTGCCAAAGCTGTTTTTTTCTGTTACAGTACACACGAGCAAACACATTCACAGCACTTTGCAGGGAGCTCCTGCAGATTGAGTTTATACATTAGACCATTTGCCGGTATTTTGATTTCACAGTTCAAGGGAATTTCGGTAAACTAAGCACTGATTTAATAGCAGATTTCATGTCAGCATGTGTGTGAAAAAGACTTTCAATTTATCATTAAATCTAAACTCAACCCCTTTTAAACACTGACCCAGTTGGAAATCGTCAAACATCATGTGTAATGCTTTTATTTTTGGCCTTCTCTTCACTATGGCAGTTCAGTTAAAGGCATCCGCCTGTCAGTGCACACATGGATTTCTACCTGTTACTGCTAAGCAACTCCAGGAGCAGCTGGGGGTTAATCTCCTTTCTTCAAGTGGATTCAAGCAGTAGTTGAGATGAGATTTTCCCAGACAAACCAGAAATAGGATCAGACAACCTTCCAACCACAAAGTCCACCTGTCTAACCTTTTGGCTAAACTCCTGCAAGACTTTCCTCCCTCCTTTTTCTCTATATGTGGTTGTTCTCTGTGAAGAAAAACATTACTTGGTTCCTCTTCCCACAAATGATTTTATTAGAAACCAATCAGGGTTTGTTTTTTGCAACCTCATCAGCTCAGGGAGAGAGTTAGAGGCTATTGTCGGGATCCCAGAGTGTTCTGGGACACCACAGTCTAAAATAGCCAGGAAAAAAAACAGCCCAAGACTAATTCAGTGTTGCAGGATTTATCTCACATAAAAGCCTTTATAGAAAACTCTGCCAGCACTATTAAAAGTCTGACTGTAAGCTTCCAGTTGTTACAGCCAAGAAGCCCATTTTTAGAGGAAAATCTAGCCTTTAAAACTGCAGCGTTTTATGAATGAAAGCTTGAAATGGTGTTTGGACAAAAAAAAGAAAAAACTTTAAAGCTAAACTCAAAATACAAGAGCAGCATGAAGAGGGAATTTGCTTCTTGAGTAAAGCAAGTTTCTTCAAAGGTGTTTTTTTCCTCTTTTTTCTTCTGATGAAACTCCGAGCACATATCCTTTTTCTGCTACATGACCTTCTGTAGTAATCATTTTGGGGACCCTGGAACTTCAGCACAGGGAGCTTTTTTTATCAATTTTTAATTCTCACTTTTCACACTTTCATCACACAAATATAAAGATCGGCGCTTTGGTAGTGATCAACAGTGAATAGGTTCAGCCAGCAAATGGGGGTGGAGCCACTGGTGTGGGATTTTTATAACATGACATAATCAGCATATACATGAAGTTAAAGATGATGAATGTGCTCAGAAAGACTGTTAGAAGCAAGAGAACGTGTCCTGGCTTTTTCACTTATGAGGTGAACAAGAGAGAGCAAGAAACATAGAAAGGTGTTTCTGGGCCAGAAAAGCAAGAGCTTGCTGCAAAGCAATACTGTACATGGATGTTCTGCTAGGACCAATGGATGAACTCGCTGCTAGTAAGCTGAAGTAGGCAAGTTTTAAGTTAAACTTTTCCCAAGTTCAAGACAAGTACTTAAAGCAATGGCAAATGAGAGTTGACTGACATATGAGCAGCTAGTAAATAAATAAACTCTAGGGTTACCAATTTAGCAACTAGAGCTGGAAATGAGCATTAGCAACACGCCAGCTGAAAGAAGCAAATTTAAAATGAGCTGTGATCAAAACAGAGCTGTAAGAATCAATGTGCACTGCTAGCATAACATTACAGAGTAACATGCCAGCACACGTAACTGCAAAAATCTAATTAAACAGCACAAATACTCTTTTTAAATTAATTTAACTTCTTTTATCTTCCTCAGAAGCAGTTCCCTGTCTCACAGCCCTGACCAGAGAATGCGGGCAGCCCATTGGTCAGCTCCTCGCCGGACTCCACCCATACCCAAAGGAAGATTAAACCCAATTGGAGTTTCCAAGTATTCTGGCCCCGCCTACCAGCACCTTCAGGAAGTGGACTCATCTGAGAAGGAAGCAGAAGCACAAAGAGGGTAAGAATTTACTGAAGGTAGATACCTGCAAATTAAAAATGTTAATCCACATAAAAGAATAAATATATATATACACTACCAGTCAAACGTTTGAACACACCTTCACATTTAATGGTTTTTCTTTAATTTCATTACTAAAAGTTGGAGGTACATACTGAAGACATCAAATATATGCAAGATATATGGAGTTATGTAGCAAAGAAAAAAATGATAACTCCATATATGTTTTATAATTTATATTCTTCAAAGTAGCACTGGCCAGCTTTGGCCTTCTCTCAGTGAGCTTCATGATGATGTCGCCTGAAATCGTTTCACATCACAGGTGTGCCTTGTCAGGGTTCATTTGTGGAAATTATTGCCTTCTTAATGGGGTTGGGACCAGCAGTTGTGTTGTCACAAGTCAGGTTGGTACACAGCTGACAGCCCTATTTGACAACTGTTATGTCAAGAGCCAATCAGCTAAGTAAAGAGAAACGACAGCAGTCCATCATTACTATAAGAACTGAACTAAACTACAGTAAATTCCCCGAGTGCAGTCACAAAAACCATCAAGCGCTATGACAAAACTGGCTCACGTGAGGACGCCCCAGGAAAGGAAGACCAAGAGTCACCTCTGCTGCTGAGGATAAATTAATCCGAGTCACCAGCGTCAGAAATTACAGATAATGCCAAACAGAGATCCAGACACATCTCTACATCAACTGTTCAGAGGAAACTGCACAAATACAGCTTTATGGTCAGATAGCTGCAGGAAACCACTACTAAGGAAAAGCAACAAACAGAAGAGATTAGTCTGGGCCAAGAAACAGAAAGAATGGACATTAAACCAGTGGAAATCTGTGCTTTGGTCTGATGAGTCCAAATTTGAGATCTCTGATTCCACCCGCCATGTCTTTTCGCAGTGCAGAAAAGGTAAAGGGATAGTCTCTGCATGCATGGTTCCTACTGTGAAGCATGGAGGGGGAGGTGTGATCTTGTGGGGATGCTTTGCTGGTGACACTTTTGGGGATTTATTCAAAACTTGAAGACACACTGAACCAGCATGGCTACCACAGCATCCTGCAGCGACATGCCATCCCATCCTGCTTAGTTGGACCATTGTTTATTTTTCAACAGGACAATGAAGGAGAGTGATGGAGTACTACACCAGAAGGCCTGGCCTGCACAGTCACCTGACATAAACCCAGTGGAGATGGTTTGGGATGAGCAGAGTGAAGGCAAAAGGGCCAAGTGCTCAGCATCTCTGGAAATTCCTTGAAGCTCATCGAGAGAATGCCAAGAGTGTGCAAAGCAGTAATCAAAGCAAAGCGTGGCTATTTTGAAGAATCTAAAATATAAAACATGTTTTGAGTTATACTGTGTTTAGTTTTCTCCAGACAATGCACAGTGCATTATGGCCAGACATTTCCACTTTAGTCCCATCTTTCCAAAGGACATTGTTCCACGAGTCTTTCGGTTAGTTCAGACACACATGTGCTGCTGTGTTCTTTAGAGAGAGGTTTCTCCTGTCAGCCCTTTAAAACAAGCATGTTCACTTGTCTTCTAATTGTACCGTCATGAACTGAGGCCTGTAGAGTATGACAGGTTTTAGGTGTAAGGATTGCTTCAAGATCGAGGATGGCTGGACATTTTATTGACACCTCATTCTTGGGTTTGTTTGGAGTTTTTTTTTTTTTTTTTTATTTCATTCTGTATCTTCCAAATGCTGAGTCATTTCAATAAAAAAATCATTAACTGAAAAATGCAGCCGTGCTACAGACAGACAGTTTTCAAGAGCGAATATTTCAAAGTCAATTCTGTTTTTATATTTTTAAAAGCCAGCATTTTCTTTCTTTTTTTGTACTTTTCTCCCCTTCATCCATTTTGTTTCCACTCTGCTGAGAAAAGATAAAAACGAGATCACATTATGTCGTGGTCTGCAGCACTGTGGCACAAGTTCAAGGGAAACATTTCACCTGGTCCGTGCTTTTAAGGACTAGATTCAGACTGGACATCTGCATCTTGTCGTACTCTGTCAGGTAAATCACAGATTTCAAATGTAACCCTCCTGTGTTACATGTCTCAGATGAAACTGTATGTGCTTAGCAGCCAGAGCGAATGATTAGCAGAAATTTATTCGGTGTGAAAGGTGCTGTGCTCTGACCCATTTTTTTTGAGGGGGGAATCATGAGTCACTGCTTTACCCACCTGGACTGGCAAGCTTCACTTCAGGCATTCAGGTCCCAACAGTCCCAGCTCAGGATTAATCTCTGCATGACCTACATGCATACTAAAATAAAGAGGCAGAGGAGATGGACACAGCTGGACAAAAAGCTCTCACTCATATAACAGCGTATAAAAATTCAGTGATGTGCATTGGAGGTGAGCTCCCCCTGCTCCTGAAGCTTTATTTACACATCATTTGCATGAATATCGCTAAAGAGCGACTGTTGAGCTGCATAAGTGTGTCCTTAATCAAATGTCCCATTCAAATGGCTCTCGGGTCAACTCAAGTGTTTCCTGCAAATCCTAAAGTCCACCACCAGAAATGAAAATGTCAAACACGAATTTAACGGAATCAGTTACTTTTTTGTTAAATTAATGTAAATAATCATAGTTATTCTCATAGAATTCAGTTGTTTAATTGAAGGAATGCAGCAAACCCACCGTAATAACCACCAGAACTATTTCAGCTAGCTGTGGATTGATATACTGATGGCTAAAACAAGACAACTGACCCAGTTTGGTTAGGCTATGAAGTCTTTATTTTACAACCAGTTTTCCTTTATTGTGTTCAACATTTTCCGAACTTACAAGATGACTTTAAACAAATTGTACAGATCTGCTACATAACCAGAAACTTGTAACAGGATATTTTACAGAGATTTCAGCTTTATAAACAATATGCAAGGACCAAGATTTATAGTCCAGGTCTTAATAACCGAACACGTTTGAAGAGACTGTTGATGCATGCTAGAGAGCCATTGCATTTGCTGAAGTGCAATCTTAAACCATTTTTATTACCGTTTTTTAAAATTATCTACATTCTTCAACAACAACAGATAACACGGTAAGAGCTCTCAGCCTGGATATGGCTGTACTGGAATCCCCTTGAAAATTAACCATTACGTGCTCAGTCAGCAGATTAATCAGTGGCGTCCTAGATTTAAAGTGAAGTAACTGTCTGGTCAGAACAAAAGTGCCCACATGAGCTCAAGTGTTCTCTGATCACAAACCAATCAGCTCATATGTTAGCCCAAGGCTTCTGTGGTAGCTCTGGTAAGCCTGGTAAGGACTCTCTGATTGGGCCAAATAATTCCTCTTTTTAGCCCAAGCAGTCTGTGAGAAACAAACCCTGGCAAACCAGACTTGGATTGGTCCAAATTTCATCAGCTTCAAGTTTATCTTGGTTATCAAAGGGCTCCCACTGGTTGTGATGTGCATTCTGCTGGATCTACGTTTAAGCTTAAATTGAGTAAAGCATTAGTTTAGGCGTGCCAACATCAGAGTATGGGGCATAATATTTGAATGGGGAAGGAGGACCAGAAGAGGATGCTAGGGGATAAGGTGAGATAGAGCCAGAGGAGCTGAAAGAAGAAGAATCCGAGTGCCTGCATTTGCTGCACATATAGAAGATGCTGTAGCTCTACCTTTCATATATATGTTAGTGTGTACAATAGTACTGGCAGGTTAAAGACAAAGCCCACATAATGTCTGAATCCACTGATAATGGCCAATCTACATTTGCCATTTACGTGTCTCCTGCATGCTCTTTGCAGGCAGTTCATCACCTAAATCACACAAAGTACTTACTGTAGTGTCATGAGCAGTGTTGGTCAAGTTACTTGAAAAAAGTAATCAGTAACTAATTACTGATTACTTCCCCCCAAAAGTATTCCCATTACTTTACTGATTACTTATTTTCAAAAGTAATCGGTTACTTAGTTACTGAGTTACTTTTTAAAAACACGATTTACAACCTGAAGAGGTGATAAAGCGATAGATCTTTCAGCCCAATTCTACTTTTTCTGCATAATCCATCATACAAAATGTAATCAAATGGAAAAGTCTATTTTTAAAACTTGTTTTATCAGTTTTAATCTTTTAACTTTATGCATCAAGCAAAAATTACATTATATGCAACATTCTCTGACTGGAAGAAATTAGTTTAACATTTAAACTTATTTTCTGCACATTCCAGCACATAAATAAAATATTTTTTGTGTTTACACTCAGTCTTTCAAATAGATGCAAGTAAAACACAGCAGAAAATAAATAAAGTCAAAGACTCAGCGGTCCTGTTGCTCTATTTTCACCTGTAAAGCAGGAGTGGGGCAGGCGGAGGTTTACCCTGGTGCAGGTGTGCCGCAGCGCTCAGTGGAAGAGTCCGCGAGTTTCTCTGTGAATTTCCCATTATGTGGTAGCGCACTCCCGCACTCGATATATTATCCATTGTTGATCTGCACACAGCTCTTGTCACGAACGTCGCACTCGCTTACGTCACTGTCGTGAGACATTCTTGCAAAAAAATCACGGTTTAAGTAACGCAGTAACGCAGCGTTCCTACGGGAAAGTAACGGTAATCTAATTACCGTTTTTGCAATAGTAACCCCTTACTTTACTCGTTACTTGAAAAAAGTAATCGGATTACAGGAACTGCCCATCTCTGGTCATGAGGAAAGGATAACTGGGGAAATATCCTGGGTTGATTTTTTCGAAGTAGTCCAATGTTCATGTGCAGAAAAACAAACTAAGAGCTTACGTACCCTTTGGTGCTCAAACTTGGCTCAAATCCTTCTGCCCTTGTCCAGAGAATATCCGTGCGCTCCACTGCACTGCATTCCAACTCCCTGTCATGGAAACGCACACTCATGCATGCTTTCACAGATGCTGCATGAAAATCCCACATAGTTCGGGTACGAACACGTGAGCAGGTTGTGCAAAATATACAGGAGGTCATGCTTACTCGCTTACTCAGTCTCACACTTAGTACTCACATGCTCAAACGCATGTATTCAGACTGAGTCACTGACCTGCACGCACTCGCTCACCTACTCGCTTACTCGCCACCTAATGTAAGATTTCACATAAGAGCAGGTGGACCGACAGACAGCAGCATCGCTCTCCCATAATACGGTTGTCTGGGTTGCCATGGAGACATTTGCCCATTGCTGCATAGAGTCTGAGTGAGATAGAGAGGCATAAGCTTCGGGATACAAGTAGTTTGTTTTTTTTAAATGCAGTAACCTTTAAGAAAACGGCAGCAAAGAAGTAAAAAGTCATGAAAGAGAAGACAACGTGACAGTTTGGAAATGTTTTAAAGAAAGGCTGCTCGTTTCTTTTTCACACCTCTCTGGGAAACCTAGTGTTATCTCAACAAAATGGATGACGGAGAGAAGTTGCATGAATTTATTTGTTTTCTTTTTCTGTGGGACATGCTGGATTTTCCCTCCTCTCGATTTGTCGTATATGCACAACCTTCAATTAGAGAAAACACTGCTTTTTTAAGTCTTGATGAGTAGGCGTGCACACCTACCTGCAAATAAAATGCACACATGCTCCTTCTTTGTACGTTTCTCAGTGTTGTAAGATGACTGCGTCGTTTAACAAAAGGGATCGTATTCTGAATTTATCAACAGAAACAAGGGATATATTAAGAAATGATCTGTAGGGCAATAGATTAATGAAAATGACTGTTAACACTTGTACATGTAATGAGCTCCCATTAAAGATAAAAGGCTGGTCACTTATCTCACCTCACTTGCACACAATCTCTCTGTAATTCCCCCGTAGCTGCTGCCGCTTCGCTCCGGGGTCTATATTTGAACTGTGCTTCATAGACTTTTGCAATCTGATTGTGTTTCAGCCCATCAAAAGAGAGATTTGTCTGTGAATGTTATCTTGGGAATTAGCACCCTCGCATCATCCTCTCTTATCGCTTGCAGGATCCTCTCTGTGGGCCCACTAAACCTCCGCTGTCGTTTTCGGAGAGGTTTTCATGTCTCGGAAAAACACTGCGGAGATAAAACAAGGATGCGATTTCCTTTGAGTCTGAAAAGGCACCTTCTCCACCCACCGCTATTTTTGCACACTTTGATGGAGAGCAGAAGCGTGTGTGATGAGGGTATCATAAGGAAGAGGGACCCCAAGTTTAATCTGAACATGGCAATAAAGGCTTGGCTTGGCAAAGGATTATGAATTATTACACAAAGATAATGAAGCTCTGCTCTTGATTACAGCTGAATTTAAACACTGATAATGCTGAGGGGAATGGTCAGTCCTGGAAAGAGGACGAAAGCGTTTATATT
This sequence comes from Haplochromis burtoni, assembly GCF_018398535.1. Classification (NCBI taxonomy): domain Eukaryota; kingdom Metazoa; phylum Chordata; class Actinopteri; order Cichliformes; family Cichlidae; genus Haplochromis; species Haplochromis burtoni. Next base: position 1,633,633 of record NW_024582467.1, read on the forward strand.
CAAGAAAGACAGAATAACAAGACCCAAGTGCCTATACTGTTGCACAAAAAATCAGACTTCTCCACACTTTTATTCATTTTCCATACAGACGCTCGCCATAATTGACACAAAGAAAGTAGAGGCTAAAGTTACAATGGAGATAAAAGTGTGGAATAACAGTAGTGGTTTAATAAGCAGTTATTGCCTTTATTGAGCTGATACAGGCAGGTTAGTGCCCGCTTTCTGCATAAGCGAGATTTTTATGTCTATATAAAGAAGACAAACAAATCCTCTGATTGCAAAAAGATTGCGTACAAGTCTGTGAGAAAATGACCCTACTTCTTACTCGATTTGCGGTGTCAGTAAATATTTTGCTAACATGTTTATGCTCTCAGTTATTACACCCAAGTATTAGCTTTTACAGCAGGATGTTTTGCCTTGTAATGTATAGAGTTATTTACCAACTATAGCAGGTATGTGCGTTAGCATATGGACAGGGTGACAGCCAAAGTGTCAAACTTACACCTTCAAAGACGTCCAACATTCTCTGGTGCTTAAATCCATCTTTTTGCACCTTATTGCTGACTAAATATTAGTTAGGTTTCATTTTTTCACCATGTAACTGTAAGCTAGCAATCGATTTCTACTTCAAAGTTCACGATTTCCACCCAGTGCCAGCATTTACAAACATATAAGGGTGTAAGCCATGTTTGTGGACTGATCTCTGTGAGTTCTGTGCCAGAGTTTCAGTTAGCAATCACAGGTGAATCACAAATCACAATTATCACAAATAATCATGATTTTATTTTAATATCTTCAATCATAAGCCTTTCCTAACTATTACCAAGAGTTGTATCAGCCCAATATCAACTTTGTCTTTGCAGCAACCAAATTTCGGGGCACTCCAAACGACAGTGTCGGACTGGTATCTCCGTCTTCCTTTCCCTCTATTCCAAAAACGTCTCACGCATCTATAACCTTGCATCGAACCTGCTTCACATGAATATGAAAATGCAATGAGCCTTTTATATGTCTGTGTATTAGCAAATGTTCATCAGTATTGCTGTTGGAGCAGTGCAACAGGATAAGTGACAGCAGTGCATCTTTGCATCAAGCCAGACTTGAAAATGACACAAATACTGATGGTTTCGGTCTCTCTTGGCAGTCAGCTTTCACACCCCAAAGTTAAAACTGTTCTGTATTCTCACTGTGAGGAAGCTAAAAGCAGTGGCTCCTGTTACGTTGCTGTCTCACCGCACCTTTTACTTTGAATGCTCTGACAACAAATAAATAAATAACACTCCAGACAGCAGTGTTTTTTACTCCGTGAGCCGATCTCTGCCTGTAACCTGGTTTCTTGTGTTCATGTAAATGCCGCCACTGATTGTGAAAGAGTAGCGGGCACACAATGAAAGGTATAATTTGGCTAGGCTGAGCACGAGGACAAACAAGCTAAGGCTAATGGGAACAGACAGACTAAATCAGTAGAGCACAGAAATGGAAATGGACTGAAATACTGATTTACCCAGCAGCGCCATTTGAACATACAGTACTATACACGGGATGTTGACAGGTAAAGCAGCACAAGTCAGATTTGTGAAAACATTCAAATCTGAGGCGTGAGGAAGAAGAAGCAGGCACTGAGTATTATGGTGCTGATTTAAAAACGTGAGTGCTGTTTTGCACTTTATGTGCACAAAAGCTTTTCAAACTGAACGATCTTGACCGAAAACCGCTTTCTGCTTTTTTTAAGGAGGAAAAATTAGCACACATGATGTGACTGCCTCAGTCGTCCTTGAGCAAAGCTCGAGTCATTAAAATCAATAATTAAAAAATGAACTCTCTGTTACCTCCTTACTTATGTAAAGGAGTTGAGGGTTTTTTTTGAGTGCATGTGTGCAGACTTGGATATAAAGAGATGAAAGAAAAATGTCAGACTCATCTTCTTCCCCCTCCGCATCCGTGGTTAGCCTGTGAGATGGCAGAGGGCGGAGAGCTGCGCCTGTGTGTATTCTGTCAGGGCTTCAACGTGGGAGTTTGAAAAAGCGATTGAGTTTAAAACACACCCGAGACACGATGACTTCTCCAAGTGAAGTGTGGAAGTTTTTATCCAGCTGAATAACCTTCACTCCTTTCCTTTTCCTTTTTTGTCTCTGTCTTGTTTGTCTTCATTCCCCATTTTCCTTCTTCTCTAGTGTCCAAGTGCAGGGAGAGAACCAGTGTGATGACACCTTCCTACATATGCAAGCTCCTGCGATGCAGGCATTGTCGCCATCGCCTTGGAGCGGCTGCGTGGAGGTACGCGCACATCTGTGTCCTCCATCTGAACCCAATCCCACCACTCGCAGCCTGAGAAGGCCGGGGCGCCGTCAAAGCCACTCCCCACCTCCCCCGTTCCGCTCCTGCTCTATTCCCATCATTCCATCTGTGCAGTGTCACCATGACAATGAGGTGTCTTGCATGCAAACCACCCCAGCGACCACAACGATGTCAGTCACCTGTGGGGCCACGCCTTGCAAGGAGGAGAAGAAAGAAAAGGCAGCGCACGCCCCGTTGTTTTCATCTTCCTGCTCGTCTGCCATTGGACGGCAGCAAGATGAGGTGGCCCTGCTGCTCGAAGAGGCACAGGAGCAACTCAGGGCGTTGGCGCTGGCTCACAGGAAGCAGGAGGGGGGTGGAGTCTTCACCGGCACCTCAACGGTTGCACTGGTGGAAGCCAGAGAAACTGTTTGCTTCCTGAACGTTAACGGAGGAAGTGCCGGGGCGCTGAGCTGTAACGGACCCACGCAGACCCAGCTACTCAGCCCCAGCCTATCACACAGAGACCTGGGCCAAACCGGCCAATGAGAGGGCATGATTTAGGACATTCACTTACTGTTTTACACTGTTTGACAGACTCTGGTGTTCTGCATCTGTGGGATGACAATGAAAATGCTGAATTAAAAAACAAAAAAGAAAAATGTAATATCATGGATAATCCGAAATGTGCTGATGATATGCATACTGTATGTACACGAGCATACAAACACTTCTCGAGTGGCCGCCTTTACACCGACTGACAGTATGGAAAAAGAAAAAAAAAATATTCACATGCATTTATTTACCAAACAAGAGAAACACTTCTACTTAGACAAAAAGAAACCAAATAGTCTGTCAGATCCATGGTGTTTTTAATTGTAAAAAGAATATATAAATATATATATATAAATATATATGGATATAAATATATGGAATTCAAAAGTGACCAAGTAAAGTTGAAGAACACAGGAATGATGTAACTATTTTTGTTTGTTTTTTCGTTCTCTTGGTTTTGTATTCTCACATTTTGGTTCTGGCTCGATGAAGAACTCCATTACTGTCCCGCCGCACGTCCGCGAGTCGTGAATCGGATTCGGCGAGCCTGCGCGGAATCAAAAACGACCAACGAGAAAAAGGAGCCACCACACCAATTTCACCCCCCTTTGCCTTTTGAAAAACTGTTACCCAGCCAAGAATTACAACGCAGCCGTCTGTGGTAATCAAAAACACTTTGAGGATTTACGACGCAAAACAAAAACTCCCCAGCTTTGTGTGTGCGCGTGTGTGTGTCTGTGCTGGGAAGCCACGAGGGACGAGACAAGGAAAAACTAGGGTTTCATTTGGAGCCACTCGGATTTGAGAGGGCAGATTGTGGAGATACTGACTCCAGTTTGGCCAGTGTTGGAAACCAGTCTAGATTATTTTTGTTTTTATTACAAATTATATTTTCACACTCATATGCACACACGCTCGCCTGTGAATTATTATTTGGTTGCTTGAACGAATGAACAGAAGGACTGAGAAGGACAGTGGGCTACGGGGCTCTACGGGAGTGGATGTTTGTTTTATTTTCCATTTTTTTGGTTATTAATGAACAATGCTGCTTTCTGGGGCTGATGGGAGGGACAACCACATGGTTTTGGTATTGAAACAAGAAATAAATGTCTCTATGTTGTATCCTATGAATTGGAAGCTTTTGAATCTCTGTATGAAGTTACAGCCAAATGTCTCTGGTGTCACAAAGTATAAAAACAATGGTTGCAATTCTGGTAAAGACTTTTCCAAAATAACTGTTGTTTTGATTGATTGCTTGAAAGACAGCAACCTGCCCGTAGATGCATGCTGGATAACATCACTCTGAGGGTTTACACTGACAGTGTTACTTTTGACCTTTTCACAACTTCACCAGCTTGAAGACATCTGGGATCAGCATTCATGAAGCACTTTATTTTGTGGAGCTCCTGATTTTCTGTGCACTGAATACCAAAATGTTTTAAAATGTGGTGCCGTTTCCTGGCTGTAGATGGACAGCTACAGCCATTTTTATAAATTAAGCCAACAACCCTCAGAAAAATGTTCACCACTGTGGGAAAGCCCAGGAATTTGTTTTTCAGGCGGAGAAAAGCGCCATATGGATGGGAATGTGTCAGTATTCATTCAAATTCGTGTGACACAACTGCAAACTTATGTAAAACCTACCAAAATGAAATAGAATCGATAGTTAAATATCAAACCCATTTTAAATAAAGTATATCAGACTCAGGAATAAATGCAACTTAATTGTTAAAGTGAACTAAATCTTGAACTTTGCACAGAAGAAGTAAGATACACATCTTCTTCTTCAACGTGGCTTTAAAGCCATCAGAATCTCTAAAACAAGGAAATGATGACCTGCTTTTAGAGTTTTGCTAGTCTAACTGTAGTACATATGAACCAACCATGACCTGTAATCTATTACTTTGTGTTTCCAGACACAGATTCTCATATGTATGAATCACACTGACATATTTCCCACATTCTAAAAAAAGGGGGGGAAAAAATCCACATTTGGTGGTTTTGTTGTTGGTGGAAATCATTTTGCAGTTTGAAGCAGAGACTCCAGTTTAACAGTTCAAGTCACACACTTCAAAGCTTTTCACACATCGTTTGTGTTTCTTTTTTATTGTGTTATTAATTCAAACTGCATTAGGGAGTAAGATGTAGCTGTTTTAAAACTACTGGGTTAGGTCTACTTAAAACTACAATAACTCCAATTCTTTTCAAGCACTGTTTTTTGGTTGCCATGGTGATGCATCCCTGCTTTGTCTATGTGCTCCCAACATAAAACTTACTTCTGTTTATAACTATTCTAAAAATAAATTTACTTATAAAGTCGCTTTTTTGCATGACAGTCAGCACAGCACCTTTTCATGACTGTTTCACAGGCTGCTTTGAGCCTGAGCTCGGACAACACGCATGAAAACACTCAACATGAAAACCCTTAACAATGTTAACGACAACCAAACATGCAGTATTTTTTGTTAGCCTCGTGTCTCTCCACGACACTTTCCCGTACACATGACCAGCACTCCTGAGAGGTCTGATTCATTAGACTAAATTCAAAGAAATTTGAACTCTTTCAGCATGCACTTTTCAAATTTCTCACAATGGGGATCCTTTTCCATTTTTTCTTTTAATAAATGCCTGAATGGCATGGCTAAATCTAATTCACACATAGAAAAAAATTGTCTATATCCGGCTTGCTTTAATTCTTTGTTCCTTTTGTTTATTTGAAGGCTTATGTTCCAACTAAACCCTCAAAAAGGTTCTTTTCTATTTTTCTCTGAAGTTTTGGCTGTTTGACACGAATGTCCAACTATAATTTCTTTACCCATAGAAAGTGCTAATGGCTTGGAATGTGGAGGCAGAAAAAAAACGTGGATTTCTTCATTTGTCTGATTGCTAGCTTCACTGTGAGCTGTTATCAGGTTAAAGTCTGACAGCACTGTGTAAATTTGAGTTCTTATCTGAGCCAACTGGACTCTGCATCAAATACCAGTTTTTACAACATTTATGAAATGTTTCAAAATTAAAAAAAAAAACAGCAAAGCTTTGGAGGTTCAAAGAGCAGTAAGTCATGGCCTGATGACAAACAGGCATTTCCATTTAACTGACACTTCTATAAGAGTTATTACTGCACCTTGAGAAAACTGTAATTACTTTTGGCATGCAGGTACTTCAGCACAATGTACATCTGAGCATAAGCAATTATACAACAGAAGAGAGGGAAAAACTAATTTAATGGAGACGTCTCTGCTCCTCTCTGAACATCTTTAAATGGTTTTCCTAGCAACTGAAGGTCGCTTGCTGCATAACTTCACATTGTGCTAGTCATGAGAAGCAGCAAAGTAATAGAAATGAGGGCGTTTATTTGATTAGAAAAACTTGATTGACTTTCTTTTTATTACTCAAAGATTTAGAGAGCATATCTGCCTCTCTTCATTAGAGTCAAAATGCATTTAAAGTTTAATTAGGTGTATGCAAAGACTACATTTAACCATGTGCTGTAAAGAATTCATATTTCTCTTTAATTTTTCTTTGGCAACAATGCCTTGTTCACCATATGCCATCAAAATCTTTAACTCCAAAATCTTAAACGTTTCACAGCTAAGGTTCAAGGTTCTGTATTCGTCACATGCAAAGTATAACACACAGTGAAATGTAACCTGACATGCTCTTCAACGAAGATGGTGGGGGGGACGACATTATATATAATATATGCAATATATACTATATATGCACACATGCTACGGCAAGGAAGAGCCAGGACAACAGCTCGGGGGGAGATATTGTCATGTAGTAGGATCCACTGTGGATCCTATAACAGAGAGACAGAACTGTACAAGGTGCACTCTCACAATATGAGACGAGCACCACCGAGGCTGGAGATAGAGCACGTGGAGTCCAGGAATTGAAGAATTGTTGTTTCTGAGTCAGTCACACATGCATGTCTTCAAACAGTGATGCCAGAGTACATGGGGAGATGGTGGTGATATGGACCTCTTATTCACGAGGTTTATGATCAAGCTTGTAAGCATTAGCTGATCATTTCAGTACTGCATGTCCTAAGGCACATGAATCACTAATACCCAAGGCTCGCAGAATCAGACTTTGTAAGAGCAATTACTCATAGCACTGCTTTTATATACAGTATAACTACATTTGTTTTTAATGAATCCATAAAATCATTTATGATTCAAAGTCTGAGTTTAAGCAGATGATTTATTGGAATACAATTCCTCTTCATGCTACAAGCCTATGCAGGCGGGGTGCAGTTTTGATGTTTCTAACACAGAAACTGCCTACGAGTGCCTGCAGAAAGACGTCTCTTTTCCGTTAACAGATGCAAAGATTTATGCTCTCTGCTGCAGTTTAGCTACTTCAGCTGTATTCAGTCAGGTGGCTAAAAGTGAGGTAGTTAACACAATCAGTACAGTGCCTGTTTGTGTGTGTGTGCCTGAGAGTGTGTTTGTGTGTGTGCCTGAGAGTGTGTTTGTGTGTGTGCCTGAGTGTGTATGTGTGTGTGCCTGAGTGTGTATGTGTGCGTGTGTGCGACTGATGGCAGGGAATAGAGGTTAGACCATCAGGCCAGAGAGATAAGAGCTATAGTTTGATCCTCCCAAAGCACTCGACTGCCAGCCCAGCCAAGCCCATCAGACCTCATCTGAACTGCATGCCAGTTCACTGACAGTGTTTGTTTGCATTTTTATGGATAGATAGTGTGAGTGTGTGTGTGTGCGTGTGTGTTTTAAATGCTTGCGTGTCAACATCTCTTTCTTTACTCTTCCAGCCATATGCCCTCCTATCCTTACACAAACTCCTGCAGCATGGATAGCTACACATCTAGATAACAAGCACACTTAAATATAGAGCAATGAGACTTTGCTCCCGAAGGTGGTTTGAACTGGATCAAGTCAGAGATATATACAGAGAGTCTGAGACAGTGAAATAGGAGCTATGAAGTGCATACTGTCAGCTTGGCTCTAATTCAGGCTGTTTCCCTCTTTAAAGCACAAGATCCTGGATGGTGACAGAAGAGCTAATCCTTATAGCGACAGTGGGCTGTGGGCTGGGTAATCACTATAGGAAAGAGTGTATGTGTGTGTGTCAGTGCCTTTCCTAATTTGCAATTCCAAAAAAAGTTGGAACACTATGTAAAAGAAAAACAGAATGAAATGATTTCTGTATTCACAACAGAACATAGAAAACATATCAAATGTTTAAACTGATGTACTATTTTCTGTAAAATATTAGCTCATTTTAAATTCTATGCCAGCAACACATATCATAGATGTTGGCAACAAAAGGCTGAAAAAGTAACCAGTGTTAAAACGAAAGAGCAGGATGAACATTTTGCATCTAATAAGGTTAATTAACAGGTCAGTAACATGATGGGTATAAAAAGAGCATCTTAGAGAGACACAGTTTGTCAGAAGTAAAGATGGGCAGGGGTTCTCCAATCTGCAAAAACCTGCATTTATAAATTGCAAAAAATGTCATAATAGTGTTTCTTAATGGAAAATAATGACTTTGAACATCTCCTCATCCACAGTACACAATGTTACCAAACGTGTCAGAGAATCTGTAGAAATCTCTGGATGCAAGGAACAATAATGGCTTTGGAATTGGCAGCTTGCCAATCTGGGACAACATCTGGAAAAGTGCCTCCGGTACAGAAAGGTATATAAAGGTTTAAGAGCAACATCATCTCCGATTCTATGCCTTTTTCAGGGAAGGCCTTTCATATTTCAGAAACCACATCTGACTTTATTGTAACAACCTGACTTCGAAAAGTCCAAGTGCTGAAATGACCTGCCTGAAGTCCTGACCTTTCACCGACTGAGACCGTTTGGAGCATCATGAAACCAAAGATACGAAGACCAGGACTTTGTGAGCAGCTAGAATCCTCTAGCACGCTCATTCCGAAACTGCGGTACGTGTACCACTGGAGGTACATGAGCTCCCTCTATGCGATTAAATAATATACCATGATCTGACTGGGGAATTTCAGAAAAATTTAAATGTACAGCTCTGCTATCACTTCCAACATAAATGTAAATATACAACATATACAACATTCATTTATAAATATACAACATAAATATAAATGGAGACAGGACACTAACCAGCAGTGACGTTCTTACGGTTACTGAAGTTGGGCTAGCTTAGCATATAATGATGTGCTGCGTAGTGGTTAGCTACACAGCTATGGTTAGCTTTCTTTTTTTTCAAGGGGCTTGTTTAGATTCAGTAGAACAAAGCATTGAAACATGTTAAAAACACAACAGCCTTAACAAACGCAGAGTATTTTGGACCCGAAAGCATGGTTCATCACTTAAAGACCAGATATCCCACCTGCTGTGAATGTTTTAATGCACTACGGTTGTTATTGCCACCACTTGTCACATCCTGTTTATGACAGTTAAAATAAAAAACATCATGTCAGAATTAAAATTGTCTTGTGTAAACTGTATATTGTGTTAAATAGGCCTATACTACTGTACTTTAATGTCGGTCATAAGGGTGGTACTGGCCATATATGAGGTGGTACTCATTGTGAAATGTTTGAGAACAACTGCTCCAGCAGACAAGAATAGCAAAACATTCCTCATGTTTGAAATTTAGCTGGTGAGTTATAAAAGAAGTGACCCTCTCATGAAGGACCAAACTACCTACAGAGACCACCACACTTTTTTTAACCTGTTTTTACCTGTTATATGGCAGCACGGTGGCACCGTGGTTAGCACTGAAGAAGGTGCCGAGTTCAATTCCACCATCAGGTCGCGGTCTTTCTGTGTGGAGTTTGGATATTCTCCCTGGGCTTCCTCCAAAGACATGCAGTGGTGGGAGTTGTGCAATGGGGATAGGTTAATTGGAAACTCTAAATTGCCCATAGGTGTGAAAGTGAATGCGAATGTCTTTGCACTCACATTCAGACTGGCGACCTGGGCCTCTTGGCCCCAAGACAGCTGGGATAGGCTCCAGCCCCCCCGGAACCTGAAAAGGATAAGCGGCAGACAATGAATGGATAGATACCTGTTATAGCTGATCTAAAGTTGAGCTTTTTAACATGGAAGTCTGAAGAGACTTTTGGAGCCAAAGGAGTGCAGTTTCTGGCACTTCCACTTTGGCTAAGTATTTCAGCGCCAGTTGTTGCAGTTTGTTTCTTTCAAGCCTTTTGGCTGTTCTCACCCTTGAAAGATGGAGTCCACCAATAATTTCATAACACATGTTACTAATAATTAATAATCTTTTTCCAGTTTAAATTAAAAAATTTAATTAATTTCAATTTGTTTATTTTAAAATGTGGTAGGATTAAAAAAAACATCTAAGCATATCTGGAAAAAGAAAGATCGGATTCCAACACCCACAAATGTGCACAGAGAGCTAAGATTAGCCCGTCATTCAAGACAGACTATGCAGAATTTTACTTTAATTTGCCAGCTCCATTTTCTGGTGTCAGGACCAACCAGGAGCAAATCCATTTGCATGTGCAGATCAACTAATCTTCACATGGTTTCAGGAACATAGCAGCCTATAATGAGTGGTTTCAGGGCAGATACAGTAAAGCACGCTTGCATAATGCCTAAATGACAGTGTGTGTGGTACTCAAATTACAGCATCTCAGTACGTAGTGTGAGGCAACACGTTAAGTGTTTCAGCGTATTCACTTTCAATATTTCATATGAATTACAGCGTACCTGTGGTTTTTCTTTTTTCTTGCTTTATTTGTCGATGCGGTGCCGCCATCCAAGTTAATTTGTTTGAGCAAAATACTTTTAAATTCTCAGTTTGAAAAACATCACAAATGAAAAGCAAAGCCTTGCACATCTCAAGCTGTGAGCGCTCAATTCCTCCTGATGAGCAGGAAAGTTGCTAAGCAGATGCAGGTGCTGGAAACTCTTTTAAAGATCTACTTTATTATTACAGAAACTCAGATCCATATATTAGATTAAAAGTGCAGGATGTCATATGAATAGGATCAATTTCTTGAAACCCTGGTGGCATTTAGACATAAATCCAGATCAAACAAGTTTGCCGCAGCCTGTTATATTCATTCAAGAAGGAAAAAGAGAACAAAAAATATGATTCTACAATTTAGAAGTAACACATTTTAACAAAAGAACAAAATACAGCATCATTTTTACCTCTTAAGGTTTATGAATAAAAAGAACAAATTCTACTCTCAACTCTTTTTTTTCAATAGCTAGTAACTCATTTCAAATCTAAATCCTGTTTAATTCATCTTTTTTCTTGTTCAGGACTATTTTAAGATATTCGGCAATAAAATAATCAAAAGTACAGATTTATGTTTTATTTTACTCTGTCTGGCATTATGAAAGTACATGCTGCATAACAGATGGTACATCTTTTGCATATAAAACACGTGCCCTCCTATCCGTAAACAAACAGTTGGAATGTGTGTTAAACATTATTGAATTAAAGTTAATCAGAATTCTGCTTGGACACAGGAAATCTTTGAAGTTCCAGAAACTAATGATGGTTCAACGCTGCATTAAAGGTGCATCGTCTGGCTCACCAGTGTTATTGCTAGATCACTGGGTTTCATGACCACTTGTGTTAGACAAATCCAATTTTGTCTCTGTCCTCTTAAAAATGTAATGTGAATATGAGAAGAAGATATAAAATTCATGAGAGGTGTTAAGATCACGAGAATAAGAAAGCACTTATAGAATACTGAAAACAGTTAACATGATAGTGGATTTTATTCTTTATTTTTATGGCCAATACCCAGCAAACAGGGTGGAAACCCCACCAGAGACTCCTTGGTCAGAACTGGTCATTGTATGATGGCAAAACTCTGTTTTCACATCAACCAGCACTCACATCAGTCTCTGAGAGAGGGAGAAATATTGATTACTAGAACTGTTTAAAAAAATATTAACACTTTAATAAGGCTACGTGTTTTTAAAAAAGATATATAGGCATTTAAAGCAAACTCATTCATTTCTCTTTAAGCCGGTGGTGGCCAGACTTAGCCCATTATGTTAATTTAGTTCACTTGTTTGGCTTCACTGTGGCAGTTACTTTGGCTTATTCTTCTGGCTTTCACCTAAGGCACATTTAATCCAAAAAGCACATCTGTGATGTTTTTTGTGTCTACTGTGTGCTAGAAGTTTTACTCAAGAGGTTGGATGTAAAAAACAAACTCTCTAGAACTTGGACTCTGACCTAATAGTTGTGTTGCACAAAGTTAGTAATGCATGCAACGCACCCAAAAAGTGTGATTTAAAAGTTGTGTTTTCTGTCGGTTAGCAATACAGAAAAACAACTGCCAGGTACAGATTGCAAGGTGGAGAAGCACATCATCTCTTTTATCAAGATTTTCACAAAGAAAGCAAAAAACAGAAGAAAAAGGAGTGAAATGAGCATACTGTGATCTATGATTTAAAAATAAGTTTAAACTACTTAAAGTCCCCTTTGTGTTAGTTATCCAGTGAGCACTGAATATCTGATTACATAGATCCAGTGGAAAAAAAGGCTGTGTACATAATGTGTGAGCGGACATAGGTGCAAAATTTGTGTTTAAGGCACCGCACTGGAATGGGCTTTTCTCTTACCTTTTACTGTGGCTAGTAAACTGCCTCGTTTTCCTCTTTTTGGTTATTTTTATTGAGTTTAGATAAAGTTTAGCTTAAAGTGGGAGCACCACACAAGAAGTATATTTACATCACATAAAATCTAAGTAAATTGACAATAGCAATAGTCAGCAGTGCAAGTATGGACTTTTGTCACACACGCTGTGAAGTTATTAACGGTGCTAATATAAACAGGCTGATAATAATAATAATAATAATACATTTTATTTGAAAGCGCCTTTCAGAACACCCAAGGACACTTTACATGGTAGAATAATAAAAGCACCATAAAAGCAAGCAGTTTACACAATCATAAAAGCACAAGACATAAAAGAAATTTTAAAAAAAAAGGAGAGTGAATGGCTGCACAGGCTTGGAACACCCATGTGAGCTGCATTAGCTGATGACACTTCCATGTCAGGTCTATGCTATGCTATACTCTATGCTAGGCTAGGACTATGACATTTGGGTCACAATATTTACAAAACATACATATTCATGGAACAGGTATTGTTAGGGTCGGTACTGAGAAATCTGCTCTGTATAGCTGCATGAGAAGCAGTGTGCAACTATTCTCACAACTTACCACTCAGACTGGGATAAAAGCTGGCTGGTTAAGGTAGCTCAAATGTTCCCCTCCCCAGACACATCCTGCAGCTCCTCCTGCAGTGCAAATGCATTTCCAGCTGAGACTGAATAAGTCTTTCCATCAGGGTGTTCTGGGTCTTTCCTCTGTGTTTTCCTAGTAAGTGGAAGGGAAACCCTCTAAAGGGCATAATCAAGGAAGCACCCAAATAACATTCAGACTTTATTTTCTTTGTACGTGCATAGCATTTGTGAGTAAAATTAAAGCAGAGTTCTCAGAGTAACATTTATTGAAAATTGGAAAATGCAGTATTTTGAAATGCTTGGACACTGCTGACATAATGGACAGGTTTTTGATGGGGCTCCCACACAAATGCAAAGCAGAAGATGAAGCATCACCAAATATGTTTCCAAACTAACTTCCTTTCAAGCCAAAGTCTAGAACATATGATGAAGCATATCTTGCCTTTGGTTTCACCTGCACAACAGCAGTGCCAAGCAGAATTAGTTTCCCCTGCATCTGGAGCACGCGCTGGGCTGTCCAGATCATGGACAAACAGTATCCCACATTCCTGATTTTTAGTTCACAAACTCTTATGATGAAATTTTGGCTCTTTATACATTAAAGTTACAGTGAGATACAAATAACATCAGGCTGATCCTGCCACAATTTGTTCCCCCGGTTCAAATCACAGACAAACAGGATCCCACAGTTGTTTATGTTTTTGCACAGAGGCATTTTTTGAAAAATGTATTGATAGCAATGTTGAATATTATTACACAGTAAAAACAACAACAACAAAACAACTATATGTAAAATAATTACACCATAAAGATGTTTTTTTTAGTGGCCTATTTTATTGCAACCTGTAATTTATTGCAGTTTACTTTTATTTGTTTAATTGTTTATAAAAGGTTTGAGGTGTGGAATAAACAGCAGTGGAGTTTGAAAACAAAATATGGGTGTGTGTGGTTGGAGGACGTGTTTGTGGTGGGGGGAGGCCTTGTAAAACAAAGGGGGGCCTAGCAAAAAAAGTTGGGGAACCACTGGTCTACAGTAATGTTTAGGTTACTTTTACTTCACTCACTGGAATGTTGTGGCTGACCGGTTTGTTTTTTATGCATACATATAACCAAACTAAAGCATCATAACTAAAATCTTTTTTAAAAATCCAAGTTTCAAGGTTTCCAGGTTGTGCTGAAGGAAACAGTATTTGTGTTTTGTTAGTCTGAAGAAAACAAATAAGATACACTTCTCTGCTTCAAGCTGAATCTGTCTTTCTGTATCCTTAAAGCATCCGTTTAAATCAATTCAGCTGCCAGCACTGCTGTTTTTATGATCATATATATTCTGTGTCTCCGCAATATTACAAATTAATGGCGCTTAGCCAGAGTTTAATCAGGAGGACCGCTTTATTATTGCTCCTCTATTCCTTCATTCATTATGCCCTCGATGCCACACCCCTTTGCTCCTGTCCGTTCATTTCTTCTCCCGCTTCTCTCTGTTAACCTTTAAATTTAAAATCCAAGAGGCATCTCTCTTCTGGTTCACAGCATCCAATCAAGTAGTCCTAAAATTTCTCTCTTATCCAAATGAGAGCAAATTAATAATCCCCACCATTCATCAGTCCAGTTAGCTGCAACACTACCCTGCTTGTCTCCACTGCTCACACAGATACTGTCATGTAATTACCATCTTCCACAGCAACAACGGCACCAGTAAGTCATTTGCAAATGCACAATAATTACAAGGAAGCACACAGGCAGCGAGCCCTCTTTTCTGTTTAAGCAGTGTTTTCTGGGGTGAACTGAAAATCAGCCTAATCGTAGATTTGTTTTTTCTTTTTGCCTGTGCCGTTTGGTTCTTTTCTTTGTCTGAAAGCCAAGAAAGATGCCCAACGGATTTACTTTACCAAGTGGATCATCATAACCTTGCCATGCTGGTTCATTTGACTGACCTTTGTTATTATTATTTATATATTTTATTTTAAGTTGTTACAGGCGGGAGCTCGACGGGGCAGACATGACTGGGGGATAGGAAAGAAAGAAAGAAAGAAAGACATAGGGGAGGAGGGACAGTGAGAGAGGATTCTTAAAAAAAGAAGAAAAACATTTTTGAATTATTTTTTGATTTTTTTAATGTATTTATTTCTTTTATTTATTTCTCTTTTTTTAAAAACATTATTTCTTTTTTCCCCATCTTAGATGTTAATACTCACTCGGTGAGGTAATAAGCACACCTGTATTTCATCTTGCTTGCCTGCACCTCTAGGATGAGCTAACACAGCAACAGACAGGAGTGGGAGAAGTAAGAAGCCAAGTTTCCGAAAGTTAAAAAAGTGATATCAATGTTCCGATGTAAGAGGTGCAAACAAAAAGCTTTTAGCTCTTCCAGTAACAAATAAAAACCACACTTCTCTTTAAGGCTGGGTACCCTCATTGATCTCTACAGCTGATTCACAAGGTTCGATTTGATTCAATCCCTCATTCGATTCGTTTTTGAATCCGCCAGTCAGAAATATTATAATTATGATAATTTATCCTAGATATGTACTGTTGAAAGAACCCTCTAAACCTTGTAGATTAAAAATATTTAATTTAAATTAATTAAATTTTTTTACCTGCTCTATAATCATTTGCTGTTTTAGCTGTTCTTACAAAAACTTTTGTATTTAAAAATTGATCTCAGGATTTAATAAATCAATATCACAGTATTCAAATTTAAATTGATTTGAATCGGGAAACTGATTTTTTAAACCCACCCCTAGTTCTCTCTCTAGCTTGCAATTCTGCTCAGGATGAACTGCTGTTCCCTGAAAGTCACACGGTCATTATATCTCTTGGTTTTGTTGTCACTCTATGATTCCACCTTTAAAGCTTCCTCCTGTCTTCTTTGCTTTCTTTCTCCATCTTAATGTTTCCATGTTAATGTGGTTGTATTTCCTGACTGCCTCGCCTTAGCTTTTTCCAGCTGCATCTGATTCCAACTTGCGTCTCGTTTCCCAGGCTACAGTCTTGTTTGGATACTTTTTATACAATACATTTCTAAGAAGTTCAGAAAGTTTTTCACTTTCCACTCATTGTTGGTTTTATGTGTAGATTCTGGAGGCAAAAATGACTTTTCTCCATTTTGAAATAAGGCTGCAACATGACAAAATGTGGAACGAGTGAAGCGCTATGAATATGTTCTGGATGTGGTAGGTGCTTTTCCCAGAGTGAACTTGAACTTGCAGGGTCTCTTTAGGAGGAAATGAGTTGAAACACACATCACAAATGCTGTAATGCAAATGGTCAGAATGGGGTTTTCAAGAAGCAATATAAAAACAGCAGGCGTGCTGGAAGCTGTGTTTTGTTTAAGTGGAGTTCAGTAACTGTCTGATCACAGAATTACGCAGCAGCAAAGATGGTGGTAGAAAAAAAAGCTTTTTAAAATAATATTTTTAGGTCAAATTGAACAATTATGATTGTAATTAGAATTATATAGCTGTCTGTGATGCAACAGAAGGACAATAATTCATTAGGATTCAATCTTCTGCTCATTAAAATGTTTGTTGTCTATAAGATGTGAAGAAACAACTCGGGTTCAAACGGCACCTTGATGTTACGTTTAATTGAAATTTAATTTAATTGCATTAATCTAGCAATTAACCAACAGAATGACATTTTTTGTAATGTGTTTAATTGCAGTAATATTCTGTCCTTATTTTTAGATTATTCTTTTAAAACATTTCTATACATTTTATGCCAAAGTTCATGATGTATAATTACAAAGCAAAACTGCCAGCAGTTATTTTGCCTTTCAAGAAGTAACAGGGTGTAAAGCACAAGTGTTGTCCTGTTTCCATTATGAATGTGGGGAAGAGCCCACAGGGGAAACCACACACTCAGACTGCAGAGGATGATGGAGTCCCTGGAACAACAAAAAGTTGCCTAACAGCAAGGTGGGATCTGGACCATTTGAGACCAGAGTCTGTGGTAACAAATCACCGTTCGGGATATTAAGTCGAATTCCACGGTCTACGGTTTAAAATGGCGCCCTGAGACTAAAAGTATTAGAGCGGCAGCAGTAAGGAGGAGAAAAATGTTTCAGTCCTGGTGCAGTGCTCCAAAACCTGACTCAAATTTCTCAAAGTTGTGTTTTTTGTTAATAAAACATAGATGTTGACAGGAAAAACGTAATAATAAATAAGAAATTTGGAGATAGACTTGACTGCTGGGGGCAAATCCTTTTTGATAATCCTTTTTTCTCCTTTTTTGAGAGCTTTAGGAATCTCGTATTCAAAATAAGACAAATCAGAAGCCAAGTGATGATTAATGATTGATTGCATACTTTTTGACCATCTGTTCCTGTGAGCTGTTTTTTGGTGTTTAATTGCAATAACATCCAGAGGGCTAGGCAAGATTTCCATTGGAGATTCGGTTTTCTTTCAGAAGAGTAGATGCTTTAAAACGGCTCAGCAAAGCGTGACAGCTGGTAGCGGAAATATACAGTAAAAGATGATTTTCTCCACCTTTTTGGTTCAATAATTCAAAGACGCTTTCATTTTTACAGATCAGCAGAATAAATAAATGGGGCTGACAAAATTGGGATTTTGAATATGGTGGTGCTGCAGTGATACGTACATTTGTCTATGCACCTCAAAACACTGAGAGTCTTGATTAAAGCCAATTAAAATATGCAGAGAATGTAAGACGCCACAAGTCCAGCCTCACTAAAGTGCTCCAGTTTCCACGTTTGTCTTTTTCCTGAGTTTCTAATTAAATATAGAAGAACTCGGCGTGTTGCCACATTTTTCTTTCATTGACTTCATTGTGTGTGTGTGTGTGTGTGTGTGTGTGTGTGTGTGTGTGTGTGTGTGTGTGTGTGTGTGTGTGTGT
>NW_024582467.1:1651531-1740605 GCF_018398535.1 Haplochromis burtoni
CATTGGAGTGTGTGTGTGTGTGTGTATACATGTTTAGACATCTTTGTGAGGACAGTAAATTGGCTACTATACTTGTGGGGACCAATAGCCCTTCTGGGGACAAAATGTCAGTCCCCACAAGTTTGAAGGCATGTTTGAGGCTCAAACTGTGGTTTTAGTGTCAGGGTTACAGGGTTACGGCTAGGTTTAGTCTGAGTGTTAGGGTTAGGCATTCATTTCTGATAGTTAGGGTTAGGGTAAGCAGCTAGGGAATGATGTATGTCAATGAGATGTTCTCATTAAGATATGAAAACGAGTTTGTGTGTGTGGCCACAAATAAATCAATTTAGATTTCCCTTCTAGTATTTCTTTCCTATAATGATTAAGTAATTATGTCGCAATCTGAACTTGACCAGCATGAGCTGCTGATCATTTCTGTTGCTACACATATTTTGCATCAATGACGGATTTACTTATTATGATGCCGTATTTATTTTATCAGAGCTAAGAGCCCAAAGACAAAATGAACTGGCATAAATATTACACTTTTCTAGTTTTACTGACCACTCAAAGCACTGTAGATTACAGGGCCCATTTAACCATACATCCAGACAGTGTTTTATTCTGTACACTTTATCTACCGCTCACTTATGGCCAGTTATAATCTCCAAAACAACCAAACATTTCACTCTTTGCACTGTGGGAGGAAGGCAGGGAAACCCTTGCAGGGATAGGGAGAGGCAACAGCCAAAACTATACAGATTTACAGGTTTCAGAGGCATTAATGAAAACCTTACTATCTTCATCTGAATCAATAGATAGATAGAGCAATAGATATAAATCAATAGTTTAAGGTAGAGCCCAGAGACTGCAGATAAAAGCTGGATGGAGTGTGTGCATGAAGTGCTCCTTTTTAATCTTAAATTTGAGGATTTTTGCAGCTGGTGCTGGTTTTTGAGCCAGAAGAAAACATGATTGGATGAGATGATATAGCACCAATTTAACAACTAACACTACATTGTTTAGCAAACTGCACCCATACACCATCTATGCGATGGACAGACACTTACCAATTAGTCCTAATTAACATGCAAATTAAAAGTCATATTTGACATATTAATGCTCCAAAAGGAACAAACAACACTCAGCAGACAGCTACAGCTGCCTGTTTCTTTCCCTAAACTTTAATCCTTCATAATGTATTAATTAATAATAATTGATAAAGTAATTGCTGTTAATGGTCAGGTAAATATCCCAGTATATTGCAAAAATATAAATACAGAGGTTTCCTTGACTCGTTTTTGGAGCCATGAACGCCTAACTTGGTGAAAGCAGAGAGGTTAAACTCATGGAGAACCTGGTGGCTACCTGATAAGGAAGCCACCTGACTCGTCAGGTTGGGCTGATCAAAAGAAAAGAGAAATAGAGGCTCTGTGTCAAAAGTGACTGTTTTCTTCTTCAGGCTGTGGTTGTAAAAATCAAGATTTGTTTGCTTTCAATTAGCACTGTGCTGCAATGCAGTCCATGCATCTCCCTTTCTTTGATATTGTTTCTTAGGCCCAGGTGATAAATGAGCCTTTCTTGGAATTTTTCTTGTTCATGCACCCCTTGTTCTTTGTTATTCTGATGCTGTTTGCATTTTGAACTTTTGCTACTAAATAAAACTCAAACTGAGCTTCAAACACCTTGAAAAACTGAAAGTGCAAAGGGGAAATTGCATTTATCCTTCAACAGCTTTTTAGAGGCCAGCGGTAAAAGACCTTGGATTGTACTCTTTTGTTCCCAAGTGATCTTGTGTAAATGTATTGAGCAGTGAGCAGTGTTGTGCTTTGCTGGGAAACAGCAAAGTGTTCTTTGGATAAGGAGAGGTTGGAGAGAAGAATTGGAGTCAGGACTTTGGATCTACAATGCAGCTGTGGAAGCCTTACATGCTCCAGATACATATGATTAGTTGCTGTGCAGGGATTAGAAATGCAGAATAATGCCAAAAAATAATTCCTTAAAGAATATTGAAACGCTAATGTCTGTACAGCGGATCTGTTTGTGGCGGTGCTGACTTAATGACAACATCCTTCTTTCTTTAGTTTCGGTGTTGAATGTTTGAGGTATTAGGATATTTGCATGTTTTAATTAAAAATAGAAAATACTGGTTACAAAGGAGAAGCAGGTAATGTTAAAGGTTGTTCACTTTTACTTATTAAAATCTGTGATATTTGGTGATTTTAGAAAGATAACCTGACGCCTTAAGATCCTCTTCTCTGTTATTAAGAGCTTGTGCAAAACTAGAAATGGTGGAATTTATACATTTTTAAAGACATTTTAAAGGACAGCCTTAATACAATTGACGTAATGAGCTCATGTGCTCTCGGGTGCACTCAGATTCTCATGATTTTTCCAAATTCTGCCAACTTCTGCATGGCAATAAAATACACCAATGGCTCCCCAAGAGCAGCAAATGATCTCATTTAACAAATTTTGCTAATTCACACAGGCAGGACTGACTATTAAACTTTGTAATTAGGCTGATAGTGTCTTTCAAATGCAGTGTAGAGGAGGAACGGGAACATTTCTACAGTGCAGGCTCAGCACGTGCTATCACTCCACCTGCACAGTCTTTTTTTAGAGAGTGTGGCTCTCAGGATTTGTGAAGTGCTAACGTTCATTTATCCACATACATAGTGCGAGGTGGTGGAAATGAAGCTTACAGACTTCTTGAGGTAAAACATTAGTGTAGCAGATGTAAAGTACTGACTGGAGATGACATATAAATCCCTACTGATGGTAAAAGAAAAAAGCTAATAATAAAGTGTAGGAAGAAGTGGAGATGGCAGAAAAAACTTATGTAATGCTGTCGGATCACGTCTGCAGTCATTTTAATGTTTACCTCTTGCCCGTTTCTCATGTTTCTGTCTCATATGATGGTTCAGGGTTTTTGTAAAGTATTTGCTGTGTAATATGTCTAAGTTTGGGGGTATTTCCAGCTATTTCTGCCTTCTGTTCTCCTCTATATTTGCTACTGTGTTCAGTAAGATCAGTGTCACTACTTGTCACCATCTACCTTTGGTAAGCTTGTCTTATGTGCCTCAGTTGGTTTACTTTCCTCTCTGTGTGCATGTCGTCATTTGTCTCTTTGCCAGTTATCATGACAATATAACTAAGAAAGAGCATTTAAAAGAAATGTTGATAGAATGTAATGAAAAGGATAATAATCTATAATCCTAAAGTATCAGTATACATTTTTACATTTACATTTTTATACATTTTTAACAACAAAACCACAATTTTGTACTTTTCATATAAAAATGAAAGATGTACAATATGCACACATGATACAAGCCTGAACCTCCTCATTCAACATGCTTTTGGAGAAATGTGGAACCATTTATTATGTATTTCAACTAATTTGGGAATATTGTGCTAAAATCAGACTTACAATCAAGCGTTCTACAGCTGACAAGTGTTTTAAGCATTAAGAGATGAAATGCAAATGTGCAGTTAGAGCTTCATCACTTACCTACAGCAACTAGCATGAATTAGTCTTACAGTATATACATATCCCCTGTAGCTTGTCTTTGTATTACATCTTTGTACTCTCTTGCTGAGCATTCTCAGCTTTCCTTGCTTTTTGTCAACCCCTTAAAGTCTTCTACATGAGCTGTTTTTTGTTTGGAACTGTTTTATTCTGTTTGTTTCAGAACTAGTAGCTAGTTTGTTTATTAAACCTTGGATTTTCTGACTTTATTCTGTGTTTTGACCAATTCATGCATCTGTCTTTTTCTGGTCTTGACTCACTTTACTTGTCATGAGTCACAAATGCACTGATAAAGCTCCACGCTGTGCATGACGCAAAAGGTATTATAAGGTCTATTTAAGGTTATTTTATCCACCTGACGCTACTTAAAGCTTTGCAAAGCATTTAATGCTGTTGGACTGGTGCCTTATTCCAGAAGGCAGGTTTAACAAACTCAGTCTAAACCTCTGTTAATTAATTTATGTTCCAGAGAAGCTGGCTAGAGTTAATCGTGCGTGTACACATAAGTGAAAGAAAGCCATCATCAAGGAAGCTGTGAGACCAAATGCTTTTCTCATTTCACTAATTTGTGCCTCCTCTGTGCCCCGTCCTTCTGTCTGTGACCCAGAAATCAGTCTCAGGATGCCAATTTCCTAAAATGCATGTGGAGTAGAGAGGAGGCTTGCAAGTGGACAGGTAAGGAAGGACCTGTGACCAAGGATGTACATACAAGTCTTTCGCCTTCTATATAAACACATGGCTGGAATGCAATTCTGGTTCATTCATATAACACAGCCTAATAAATCTTTCAGTCATTTCTAATGGGGTGTGATTATTTAAGACTATATGTGAGGGGAAGGGTTTTAAATTCACATATGATTTAACAGGGAGCTCATGTGGGGAAGTCAGTATGGGTGAGATATGGCCTCTTTCTCATCAGTAGTCTCACTGCAGAATTCTGAATTAACTGAAGGTTTTTTAAGCAATTTTTTTTGAATTACCAGATAAAAATGAATGACGAGAGTCCTGCCTAGAGATCATTTTCAAATGAAAGAAAACAGTACATGTTTGTTTAATGTATAGACTGAAGGATATCCTGTGTTGTTGGAGGCTAAGGTAACATTACCCAGAGTAAATTACAGGTTAGACTACATGTTTTTGAGATATTTATAGCCAAATAAAATATCCTCAGCTTTGTATGAATATAAGAGAACAAAATGACAGATCATCCAGGTCATTTGTGTCTTTAAGATATATCATATATACATAAAGCTGTGTATCATCTGCAGTGAAAATAGAGTATTTATATTCAACCAAAAGGAAGCATGTATAAAAAGTACTGATCTTAGCACAGAACCATAACTGACCTCTGTGCAAGAAGAAGTCTCCCCACTGGCACACACTGAGTACTGAATGCTGCTCTGATGAGTCCACTGTCAGGGCCCTCTTAATCTTCACTGACACCCGTAGAATAAACCATTCCTCTGAAAATGGTCACCGAGTTGTGAAAACAATTTTTCAAATATAGTAATAGCTAAGAAATCTGTGTATACTTCCTCAAGACAGCTGGATCGAGCAAGTGTAGCGGTTTAATTACAGCTAACTTGATATTCTCTGATATGTATCCTGTTAATAGTGACAAATCAATCATATTTAAAATTGTGGTATTAACAGTAAGTTTAATAGTCTTGTGGCAAAAAAGTCTAAAGAACATGTTGAAGCTAAGAGGAAGGAAAGGAGAGAGTCTAAATAAATATCTTCAGTTATTAAAGTTGCGGTTCTTAATGAGACATCTGTAGGATTTCTGTGATTTTTTTAATGGTTAAATTGTATTTGTAAGGAAAATTTTAAAAGTCATTGCTTGTTAAAGTTAGAGGAATACTCAGCTGAACAGAGCTCTGACTCTTTATGAGCCTGGACACAATGCCAAAAAGAAACCCGGGGTCGTTCTTGTTTTCCTCTCAGTGACAAACAATAAAATGTTCAAACTTTATCGATTTTTTTTTTTTTTATAGGGCAACAAACTATTTTTCTAGGCCAAAATGAAGGTCATCTAAATTAGCTTATGAATCGTGGGATGCAATAGCAAGGAGTCAAACATCACTGATTGGTCGCTTTTTCAGAGGAACCACAGTGTCCAGTATGTTTGTATTTTGAGAGAAGCCAGTTTATTCCAATTATAACTCAAATACATCGTTAAGGCTGTCCTTCTCAACATCTACATGTGAATGTTAGAATCACATGCTGTAATTATTCTATCTGAACTGTGGCTTCAATGAAGAAAAAATTCTGAAAAAAATCAGAGATACTGAATAAGGGCAGGTGGACGAAAGATGACAACAAATACAACTGTTCTTTACATTTCCCATGGAGGTTTCACAACAGAAGGATTGTGTGTGTTCTCAAAAATACAACAACACAACAACCCTTGCTCCATGACAGTTTCAGTGGGTGAATATGAAATGCTGTCGTAAAAAATTCAAGCCGTCTGCAGCCTGGATTTTAAAAAACTAAATGTAGTCCAGTTTCTGAATCTTAAAGTTGTTTAAGTTTCATCTTTATTCAAGTATTCACATCACCTCTAACAAGACACCAGCTGTGATAGTCATTTTTCCATTAGTGTGACCGATCACAACTTGATGAATGTTTATTCATTTGTAAAGATGTAAATGTCTGCTGAATAACTTGCAGTGAGGAAAGAAAGTCTCAGACAGCTGCTTCAGCTGCAGGAGGAGGGGAGGAGTCACAGAGAAAATCATTTTGTTGGAGGAACACTGCCAGCCACCAGGGCCCTGTACTACAAAACCTGTTGAACATAACCTGGGATATCTTTGCACTGTCAGAATTCACCTAACATCAGCATTCATGGTAGTCATACAAAGCTGATGTCAACCAAGAGTTTCCCCTGCGCATTTGTATCTGATCAATCACTATTATTGATAAGTGCGCTGACAACAACAAAGCTTATTTTGTTTCTTAAAAGAAAAGGAAACTATATCATCAGAAAAAATATAAAAAGGCTAAACATATAATACAGGATGAAAGCAAGAACGCTGCCAAAGATAAAGCAGCAGCGTGAATTAAAACCAGGAAAGAACGCCAGCAAAAACTGCAGACTGTGTGAGTAAACAGACTCTATCATTAAAACACAGTCTGAGTATAAAGAATGAATTCAACACAAAATTCAAATGTAGGCTTACTCTACGAGAAAAAACGAAATCCACATGAACAATTGTGTGTCCTGTTATAGAATCATATATCAATCCTATATCAGCATCAATGCGATAAAATGACAGTAAAACTTTTTGCAACCAAAAAATCAATCAATCAATCAATCAATCAATCAATCAATCAATCAATCAAAGAATAGGAGTCCATATTTAATACTGATGCTCTTCATGGAAGCACAAAGACCCTCCTCGCATCCACACAGAGTTCTGAGGGATGTTAGAGGACTAGTGATGCTATTTTCTGCATAACTGATTGGTCAACTGGGTCGTGGGGGTGCTGGAGCCTATCCCAGCTGTCTTGGGGCAAGAGGAAGGGTACACCCTGGACAGGTCGCCAGTCTGTCGCTGGGCTAACACATAGACACAGACAACCATTCGCACTCACATTCACACCCACGGGCAATTCAAAGTTTCCAGGTAATCTATCCCCACTGGGACAGACAGCTGGGATAGGCTCCGTCCCCCGCGACCCTGAAAAGGATAAGCGGAAGAGAACGGATGGATGATTGGCCAATAGGCAGTGATTACAAACCTGCTGATCTGCAGCATAGGTTACCATGGCGATATACCCCAGGGCTCAGGTGAGTTTCAGAGTCTGTTATCCGGGTAACAGACCCAAAGTTTAAGTTGGTGCACACAGTTTCCTTCATCTCAGGGGTGTTCACCAAAATTATTCTCTGTGCAGCAGGTGACAGTTGTATGTAACTCTGTTGTTTTACATCAATGTTTCATTTCTATATACAAGATACACATTTTTTTTTTTATCACGGTGGTCTTGATGGAAAAGTATTAATTGCAATGATGAGATTTTTTTTTTCTGAAAACGCACCTGAACGCATGTCACTGATATCAGATTTGTTTGTGTTGCTATGGTGA
The DNA here is from genome assembly GCF_018398535.1 of Haplochromis burtoni. Classification (NCBI taxonomy): domain Eukaryota; kingdom Metazoa; phylum Chordata; class Actinopteri; order Cichliformes; family Cichlidae; genus Haplochromis; species Haplochromis burtoni. The sequence goes on from NW_024582467.1 coordinate 1,659,128, forward strand.
AAGCTCTTCAGCTCCCTGCTGCACAGTCACCATGAAATAAAACAGCTGGAGTGATTCATTTATTAGTAGTTTGCCTCTCACAAGAGGAGGATGGGGGATAACTGGAGGCCCGATGCAGGGCTGTGGTCCATCATTTCTGGTATTCTGCGCTAACTGCACTTCACTTAATATAAATGTCACTAATGTGGCACAAACAGACCACAGAGGGAATAGTCATAAGAACATGGGAACACTGATGGGAACTAGCTTCAGGCTCTGCTGCTGGAACTAACATGAGGTGATGCGTTTCATATTTGTATGAGAAGTTACCCCTTACCTTCCTTTTATTTTATGGCACCCTTCTTCAGGTGCGATCCACATTTTAAGCAGCGGGTCTTCCGTGTGGTGCATTTGTTGAACTACATTTAAATCCAACAAATATTTGATTTCAGGAACTTCTTTTTTTTTTTAATTGAAGAAAATGGCAAAAACAAAAAAAAAGAAGAAGAAGGCAAATGTGCACAGCTAATGGTTGTTCTTTGGATACACTGGAACACTGGACGCCATCGTTTTACTATAAGATTGTTTGAATTGTTTATGGTTTAAAAGGTGAAATCAATAACTCGCTCAGTTTGCCTCGAGGGGAATTTTAAACATGAAAATATTATTCGTTATTGGCCAAGACATACATGAACTCACTACAGACATCAACCTAACATTTCCCAGTTGTACAAAAGCCTTCTAATTGTACACTTAATAGCATACATTATTCAAGCATATTTTTTCTCATTGTCATTAATCATTTATATTTTTTCATGACCATAAAGAAGACATTACTGTCAATAATACATGAAGCATAAGGCTATTTAGTGAATTTCTGTCTTTTAATCTTTCTGCTGTTTAGAAATTCAGACATTTTATTCCTCCATAAACTCCCTTGCTTCCCAAACAGCTATTTGAAGTTGCAAGTTGCAAAGAAGCGATTCATTTTAGTCATTAAATCAAATGCGCATTATCTTGCAGCGCCCAAACAAACATTAATCATCAGGCATAATCTCGACAGGTAATCTCCTCTCCCCTCTCGAACTTGCCTATGAAAGAGATAAATAAATATATTTACACCACCCGTTCAAGGGAGAGAAGGCATCCCTGCCAAATGATGTCATTAGAGCTGAACGATAGCTCCCACTACTGCTGTTTGCTGTTGAAAAAACAAGTTGGTGCATTCAGTAGGCCGTAGCTCAAAATCAAAATCAATAATAATATTCTTGGGCGAGTGAATCCCATCACCTAGCAGACACCTTCGGGCAGCCAGCGCTGTTGTGTGCTACCACAAAGAAAATGACTTAATCAACTTTCCTGAAGGTTTTCTTATATACATGCAGCGATAACAGAGTTTTTTGTGCAAACAATCAAGTAACCAATTGCTATTCCAATATCATTCACACAAAAAAGGCTCGGGAATAAATCCATATTAGCGTCTCTTTCTGGGTAATCCTTGATGATGGCAGTTTAAGAATCTCAGACTCAAGCTTGGAAAGTTAAAGCAAAGTGTATCACCTGGATTTCTTCTACTCTCAGCTGTGAACGAGCAGAAACTTCAGAGCAGAACTTTAGAAAGTGACACAAAGGCATCGCCGCTTATTTAAAGCTCCACGAGAAAACCTAAAGCCTTGGCATCGGGACAAAATCGTGAACTTTAAAACCACGAACATGTCTACAGTCTCATGGTGGTTAAATCCTCCATTTGAACCGCAATTCATTAACGAGAGTAAACAGCTTGTACTGCAGCATGAATTTTAATCGGTGCTCAAGGCACTTATTCTGGGAGTTAACACATCATTTATGATTTTTAACACACAGTGAAAAATATAAAAATGTATAATGAAATGAGTTGTGCTCGTTTGTATCATTGTTCTCTCACTTCTTTTGTGAACAACTTGGCTTCTGCCCACTGAGTCGTTCTCACTGGATTTATTTAGTTTATCACATTCCCAAATGAATAATTGTGCTGCTGTGAAGTTACTCAGAGAAATTAATCACTTGGTAATTATTTTATTTGCTAAACTTGTGGTTATTTTTGAAATCAAAAGATTGTCAGCGCCAACTGGGCTGACAGACTTGCAAAATAGCCATGGTGCCCCCTGCCTCTCACCCTATGGCAGCTAGAACAGGCTCCAGCCCCCCACCACAACCCCGAATTAGACAAACAGAAGACTCTGGATGCATGACCAAAGCAAGAAGAAAAGGAACTACAATGGTGCTGCCCATAAGTAAAGATGGCTTCTGATTTTTATCTGTATTTCTACAGCACTAAAGCCGTTGTCTCAAGACGGACTTTTCTAACAATTCAGCTATGGTAAAATTTCTTCTGTAGTTTTAAAGCACAACCGACAAAATCTTCTTTTAAAAATATTCATACTTTTAAATGCAGATGAAAACCAGAATGGAATCCAGCTGCAGTCAGAACCAAAGAAGCCAGCATCACATTTGGAAGTAGCACATGGCAGCTTATCACTACCCTAACCATAAAAGTACTGACTGACCAATTAGCAACATTACGAATTCCCGTGCAGGAACTTTTGGGGTGCAAAACAATCTGAGAGGCTACCTCAACTAATTAACTGACTTCAAATGGCACCCACTGGGTTTTATTCTAGCAGAAATGTTCACTTTTTTTTTGCTATGAACCATTCAGTTCAGAAATATCATCAATACACAAACTTTTTCTCAAATGTTTCAAAGGTTGCTATGGAGCTGTCCCTGCGGTTGAAACAAAGCTATACAAAATGAAAAGTTCACTTCGATCAAGCAACTAAACATTGAATTCCTACTGAGGTGCATGGTGGCAGGTCGTTTGGCTCCAAAACAAGCCCAACTCCTCAGCCTCTCACCAGCATGCTGATGATTGGTATGAGCTGCAATTTTGCAAATCTAACTTTTTTTTAAGAGAAAATGGGGGGTTCTCGAAATGCTTCCAGAGACACCATACTTGTTCAGTCGTCTTCTGATTTTACTATGTTGATGTAATTAACGTGCTAACTGAAATCTACAGAATCTTAGCTGCAGCTGTTGGAATTTGTGCCTTTTTTCCGAGCATTGCACTGTCGGACTTTAGGATGGATTGTCATTCACTCCTGTTTTTAATGTTCCCAACCAGGAAGCCGCCAAATTATCTGCTTTAACAGAGATGGTGACTCTTGCTAAGTAAGGATAATTCCCATGGAAGGAGTAAGGGTGCACTTATTGTATCTGTGAAAACGTTGTTTTTCACATTCCTATACCTATGTGTATCCCCCATGCCTTTTATGTTACCATGAATGCACCCAGACAGATGGCTCTGGATGTATACATCAGTGGTAATGAGGCAGTTTGTTTACAGCAGAAGAGACAAAACTCCTCCTGTTCTCCATTTCAAAGTTGTGTATGACCAGACGACATTAATGTGATGTGGATTAATGCACTAATCGATTTGGTAGTACGATGGCCGCCCGGTTGAAGTCTTCTTCGTGGCTGAAGATAATGAAGTCACATTCGGCACAGAACAGAAAATGACAAAAACGAAACTAGCGAGTTGTGTGTCTTAAAAAAGGAAATAGCAGTATCCAAGCGTGGTGTGATATTCTAACACAGCCCTGCATTTTAGGCTGGTGAAACGGATTCATTTTGAAGTGCGCAGCTTTAAGTGAAACATTCACTGTTCTCAATAGCTAAAAAGCACAGAAGAGTCACAGTGAAATTAAAGCAGCTCTGCAGATACACATGAAGTGCAGCTCGATGCATGCGTTTAAACACACTGTACACACACACACACAGTCTCCCTCGCACAAAATACCAGTCTCTGTCAGAGCCTCTCTCCTTTATTTTAAAACCCAGAGGAGACTTATGTCCTGCCCTTAGATCAGGAGTCTGCTGGGCTTTAAGATTAGAGCTAAGCACGCCTTCTCTCCCCACTTTTTCATCTCCTCTTTGTCATTTTCTTCTTCTCATTCATTTTAATGAGAGCACTACTTTCCTGCAGAAGAGGCTCCTCCTGCCACGGGGGGCGTTTGGTCATATTTCAGAGCCCTGTGATGCACCGCTTTAGCCAGTCAAATACAAAGTATTACATTTAAAATTTACAAGCCCACAAACCTGGGTACCTGCTCGCATCTCTGTACCGTCTGCAGCTCTCTGAAGTCTCTCTACATTTGATACATTTTCCTCTCTCTCTCTCTCTTTGGGACATTTTGTTTTGTTTAACCAAAAATCATGCACATCTTTCCTCACCATGTAATTTGTCTGTGGTGAATTTCACACACTTCTCTAAAATTCCTTTTTGAGAGTTTAATGGCTTTAATGCTGCAAGCTCAGTGATGATTCATTCACACGTCTTTTCATCGATGTGTCATCTTTTTAAAAAGTGGTGTTTGCAGCGATAAGAACATTTCCATTGTGGCAAAGAGGGATTTTTAAGGCAGTTAACACGTCATTCTACATCACGGTCCTCACATGAGGCCACAAACTGTTGGTAGTGACCAAAAGAATAAGACTAAGAAAACTGGCAAAATGAGCTTCCTCATAAGGGTGTTTGGGCTCTGGCTTGGAGATGGGGTGAAGAGAGCAGTCTTTTGGGAGGAGCTCAGATGAGAGCTAGTGCTCCTTATTAAAATGAGTCAGCTGGGACATAACCACTCCACAATGGAGAGCGTTTGCCTCCTTGCAGCCTTGAGACCACCCTGACAAGCTTGAGCAGGAGAAGACTGAAGAAAAGGAGGTCCAGCCACAGATCAATGGATATATACCCAAAAATAATCAAATGACTGTGCCACTGCCTCATCTTGGAGGGGAATGATTTAGCTATTTAGCTAACAGGACCCGAATCGTTTGACAAAAAAGGAAACCCTGAAGGAAAAACAGTTGAGTCCATATCTGTCTGTACTGTCACACAGTATTTTTCATTCACTATGAGCTACACAGGAATATCCCTCAATGCAGTCAACACTGGTGGAGGAGCAGAGGTGAAGAGTGATGCTGAACATCTGGATGTAAGATAAAAGGACTGCTAATGAGCTGAGGGGAGGTGCCAGTGGATGCTGGTTCAACAGTCTGACACTTAAGAGACAGAAGAGAAATTACTGGCTCACTGACAGGTTTCATTCATTCACTATTGTTTTATAACCTTACTAATAACACAGGTCCTTTAGTCATTCCTGTAGTGTATTTAGTCCCTTATTGCTTTATATTTCAGTTCTAACCCAGCGTTCTCAACTCCCCTGTGTTAACTTAGGCCTGTCTTTGTGTCTTTGTCAAAATAGTGTGTTGTAGTCCTCGTCCCAGTGTTCTGTTATGATAATCCCTCTGTATTATGTTCTGTTTGCTTCTCCTGTCTCGTTACCCCTGATTTTTCCCTGCCGTGTTTCCCATTGGTTCTCCCTTTGTCACATCACCTGCTGTGTATTTATTGCGTTGGTTTCCCACTGTCCCATGTCACGTCCTTCCGTCATTGTCGTGTGTTCCTTTCTCCATGTTATGTGATTTTGCCTAGTTTCCAAGTGTCTCATATCTCTGTGATTCAGTCACATTTTGCCTCTTGACTCCTGCATACTGGGTCCAAAGCCTGCCAGCCACACGGCGCTTCCTGATAGTTAGTGTGGCTTGATTGAATACAGGGAGTGCAGAATTATTAGGCAAGTTGTATTTTTGAGGAATAATTTATTATTGAACAACAACCATGTTCTCAATGAACCCAAAAAACTCATTAATATCAAAGCTGAATGTTTTTGGAAGTAGTTTTTAGTTTGTTTTTAGTTTTAGCTATTTTAGGGGGATATCTGTGTGTGCAGGTGACTATTACTGTGCATAATTATTAGGCAACTTAACAAAAAACAAATATATACCCATTTCAATTATTTATTTTTACCAGTGAAACCAATATAACATCTCCACATTCACAAATATACATTTCTGACATTCAAAAACAAAACAAAAACAAATCAGCGACCAATATAGCCACCTTTCTTTGCAAGGACACTCAAAAGCCTGCCATCCATGGATTCTGTCAGTGTTTTGATCTGTTCACCATCAACATTGCGTGCAGCAGCAACCACAGCCTCCCAGACACTGTTCAGAGAGGTGTACTGTTTTCCCTCCTTGTAAATCTCACATTTGATGATGGACCACAGGTTCTCAATGGGGTTCAGATCAGGTGAACAAGGAGGCCATGTCATTAGTTTTTCTTCTTTTATACCCTTTCTTGCCAGCCACGCTGTGGAGTACTTGGACGCGTGTGATGGAGCATTGTCCTGCATGAAAATCATGTTTTTCTTGAAGGATGCAGACTTCTTCCTGTACCACTGCTTGAAGAAGGTGTCTTCCAGAAACTGGCAGTAGGACTGGGAGTTGAGCTTGACTCCATCCTCAACCCGAAAAGGCCCCACAAGCTCATCTTTGATGATACCAGCCCAAACCAGTACTCCACCTCCACCTTGCTGGCGTCTGAGTCGGACTGGAGCTCTCTGCCCTTTACCAATCCAGCCACGGGCCCATCCATCTGGCCCATCAAGACTCACTCTCATTTCATCAGTCCATAAAACCTTAGAAAAATCAGTCTTGAGATATTTCTTGGCCCAGTCTTGACGTTTCAGCTTGTGTGTCTTGTTCAGTGGTGGTCGTCTTTCAGCCTTTCTTACCTTGGCCATGTCTCTGAGTATTGCACACCTTGTGCTTTTGGGCACTCCAGTGATGTTGCAGCTCTGAAATATGGCCAAACTGGTGGCAAGTGGCATCTTGGCAGCTGCACGCTTGACTTTTCTCAGTTCATGGGCAGTTATTTGGTCCTTGGTTTTTCCACACGCTTCTTGCGACCCTGTTGACTATTTTGAATGAAACGCTTGATTGTTCGATGATCACGCTTCAGAAGCTTTGCAATTTTGAGACTGCTGCATCCCTCTGCAAGATATCTCACTATTTTTGACTTTTCTGAGCCTGTCAAGTCCTTCTTTTGACCCATTTTGCCAAAGGAAAGGACGTTGCCTAATAATTATGCACACCTGATATAGGGTGTTGATGTCATTAGACCACACCCCTTCTCATTACAGAGATGCACATCACCTAATATGCTTAATTGGTAGTAGGCTTTCGAGCCTATACAGCTTGGAGTAAGACAACATGCATGAAGAGGATGATGTGGACAAAATACTCATTTGCCTAATAATTCTGCACTCCCTGTATTAGCACGTTTGCGCTAAATTGCTAACCTTTAAGCTCAACGCATCTGAAGACTGTGGTCCTCTTAATTACATTTCTGCCACTGAGAAGACTGTCAGTCAGTCTTTTAACTTGAAAGGTTCTTTGCAGGTTGCAAATTCTCCTCTTTTGCTCATTTATGAAATTTTAATCCAAATGGGACAAAAATACTGTTGATTGGAAATTCAAGCAACAATATTGATAAATTTTGTGACCGTCATTCATCAGCCATACCAGGACGCAACCAGCAACCCTCTGGACCCAAAGGACCTGCTGCAGTGTCCCAGTGCCAGGCACCGGCAACGCATGACATCCCCAGATGTTCCAACCGATTGGCATAAACAGCTTTGTAATAATAATAATAAAAACACAATACCCAGTGCAGTCAGAATACTAGAGTATAAATATGACAGTATGAGTGCTGAGCAAATCAGAGGATAGCAGGATTTTCCAGAAGTAAAGCTAAGGGGGAAAGATGTTTGAATCACTTCTAACAATATTCTCTCTCTTTGTTTTTATCGGCAAAAGCTTGTCAGGACTGATGGATCATTGCGATTAGCTAATCTATCACTGGTCCCTCCTTAAGGGGTTTCATTTAAGTTTCTCAGTTTAACAGACTCTGTTTGTGTTTGGGACAAACTTCATAATAAAGCAATGCATCAAAAGTGATTCAAGTGCAAAGATGCTTTTGACCCTGGAGAAAGTGCATCCTGATTTATTGGGATTTGTTTTTTGGTTTTCATGAAGCTGAGTGATTAAGGAAGACTTTTTTCTCTTTTCTTTATAAATTATGTGTCTACTCCACTTTATACACTCTTTTTTTTTTCATTTCAAATAACAACGTGAATGTTTTTCTTGCACAAAACTAATAGTGATTGCTTTAAAGTCAGTTCTTCTGTTAGTGGTTGTCAGTGCTGAAGCTTTGTCTTCCCCACCATTTTGTTTCCCCTTTACTGCTGCACATGAGGCCTCTGTCCTCCTCAAGTGCTCTGACGGTGACATTGGCAGGAGTCTCCAGGGATCTTATTGGATTAGCATCACGACCTCTTGTGTGTCTTTGATTCCTCCTTTCCTCTGCTCGCATTTCCTTCCTCCTCAAAGCTCATCGATCTCTTTTCTTGCGTTCTCCTCACTCGCCCCCTCCCGCTGTCTGCTCTCCACATCCTCCATTCGTGTCCCCGGTGCTCTTCATGCTCCCTCATGTCCTCTGATCGCCTCGCCTGGAAATTTCCCTCGCCTCTTCTTCTCCTCCTTGTATTGCCACATGCTCAGAGAGTAGGGAGCTTCTCTGCAGCTTGTAAAATCACATAAAACACCATTTCTCATAAGAAAAAGAAGACGTGGTTTCAATTGCTAAAGCAGCCACAGGCAGAATTTGAAAATGCAGGATCACCAGGCTAATAACAATCTGAAGACATTTTGTTATAGGCCTGGAAGTTCAAAAGAAAGCTGGGAAATCCTAAATCATCGCAGGGAACTTGATGGTTGATGGGGCATAGAGGGAGGGAAAAAAATCAATGCTTAATATTACATTGCTGGTTGAAGAGACGTAATTTGCGCCAAGAGGCAAAACATGATGGTCAGAGAAAAAAAACTCAATGTTTAGCCATGTACAACTCTTACACAGTGTTTAGAAGTGAATTAAAAACTCGAAAGAAGCACGTCAATATCAACTACAATGCTGTTCATGCTCTTTGCTAACAAAAAGCACATTTGGTCTTGCAGCTTTGCCACCAAACCAAATTCATTAGCATGTTTGGCAGATAAGCCTGAAAAAAATAATAAAATAATACGACGCTCAGGCTAAAAGGGACATCCAAGCAAAGTAAACAGTCAGATGTAAAATAAATATGGAAAAATCTGATTTCATTTGCAGCAGCTTTTACTAAAAATGCAATGTCCTTTTTTAACCTTGCAGTCAATTGTACTTATATATATAAAAGAGCAAGATCTAAAAAAAAATGGGAATGTTAGAAAAAAAACTAACATTCATTATGTTTATTCCATTACAGAAAGAAATATGTGCATTTCAGCAGTACATATTTTACAGTAGATATTTCTTTTGGTAGCTGCTGGTCTGTGTAGCTTTTCATCCATTAAATATGTTTTTTTTTATCATTTCATTCTTAGCACGAACAAGATGAAACTTGCTTAATGCTTATATACTGTAGCTAAAAGAATATTTCTTCAGGTTCAAATATTGGGCATTAAAATAAACAGAGTGCAGGTTTTTAATGTTATGATTACAACCAAAGCATTTTTAAAAGCAGACAGCAGCTCGCACCAATATCAAGATTTTATAATTGGTGCTTTTCGCTACAACTAAGTCCTCACATCAAGGATTTTTTTGTATTGCCAATGCCATTAGGCAGTGCCAGCACGCTCCACATAATAAATGGTTGGTTTTGGGTAGAAGATTAAAAAGGATTTGGTTTTTACATCTCACACCTTTTTTTCCCGCTCAACATAATCGCTGTCAGATACTTTCCAGTGATAGGATTTACAATCGCATGAAACATTTTTGGGTCTTCTTGCTTCTTTTTTTTTTTTTCATGAAGCACAGTCACACAGTAATCCTTTTCCAGACTCTAGCAAACACAAACTAGCAAAATAAAACCTAAAAAAGTTCCCTTTATACAGATACAGCCACTAAAATGTTCCTCTGTTCCATGGCAGACCCGATCGTAATACATACAGACCACTCTAGCCTCCTTGTCATGACCTACTGGTTTTAGGATCTGCATTTTAAAGTCTCAGTGTTATCAGTTTCATTGATGCCATGTTAGGGTTTTTTGGTGTAAGAAGTTGCCATATTTAGACAAGTGGGTGGAGCGTTTTCATCTAACATTAGAAAACTTAGTCAGCCAGTAGCATCTATTCACAGGCAGTGTTGGGAAAGTTACTTTTAAAATGTATTCCACTACAGATTACAGAATACATGGCCCAAAATGTAGTTTGTAACATATTCTGTTAAGTTACTAAATGTTAGTACACGTATTCTGAATACTTTGGATTACTTGATATATTGTTATCCTTTTTACAACTATCTAATGTACTATTGCTGTGAGCTAACATTGTTAGCTGGCGTTAGCTGAGGTTAGTTCATCGACCACAGACTAATAGACTTGATGGATAGCATTGACAGCCTGCTAGCTGCCAATAATCGTGTGCAGTTCTAAAAGCAATAACAACTAGATTTTTAAATCTTAATATAAACTGAGTAAAGTAGGCTGGACATTAGGTAAGGCTGCACTTTTTGCATTGTTGTCATATAGAAAACTATTTCTAATATAAACTGTTTCTAATATGTTTTCTTTCTGTCTGTTTTCAGAAATGCACATGTTTATTTGCAGGTAGCAGGTTGTAACACAGCCTTCATTAATAGTAATAAATCACACAGCAATAGTACATCAAAGATACTGAAGTGGCAAATGACCCAGCCAGCTACCACAACTGAGACAAGGTGGTTGCTGTAGGCTAACATTAGTTTTTTAAAAAGAACTTACTGCCAGGTGTTCCTTTAGGATGGAGTCTTCCGATGCTGAGAGCAGCTTGGCTGCTGGCAAACAGAGTCTGCATTGCACGGTCAGATGTGAAGAGATGTCGGAATTTCCAAGCACTGCTGGCTCTGTTGTGCTGGCTCCAGGTCCGTTGCATAACTGACGCTACTAACATTAACAGGACGCTTACATTAGAGCCTCTTATTGCGTGTTTCGTTTGGGTTTCCTGCAATGCGAGGAATTACCACAAATCTTTTTTTCCAAAGGGGATAGCCTAACATATGAAACAGGAAAAGACCACCATATAATCCATTTATTACAAGATATAGGATAACATAGTGGAGAGGTCTATTTTAATGACTAAGTTAGTTAGTGCCTATTCAGGCATCTGTAGTCAGCCAGTTGGCTGATTCTAATTGGCCGCTTCCATAACTGCAGTATCCAGGTGGATGAAATGACCCTGAAGCCTGAAGGATTATGGGAATCTATAATAGTAGTGGACACAATAAAAACTGATCAAAACCACTGATCAAACTGATTAGGCTTTAAAAGTTATTGCTTGGTATTTAACATTTTACTGCAGCAATCTACTTTTGTATCCAAGCCCTCATCATTCCAAATATTCAGTAACAAAACTGCATAATACCTGTAATGGAAATCTCTCCTTTCAGCTGACGTTTCAGTGTGAACTGCTGCAAATGACTGCCTGAAATTACTTCTGGTTTCTGCTTTATGGGCTCAGCTTGTGTGACATCCTCAGTAATGTGAGAAGATGGTGATGATGGGCCTGCAGCGGATTCATTCCCTGTGGCCGATTCTTAAACTGGAGACAAGACTGGTTCATTTATCAGAAAGCTAACTACATAATGCTACAAGAAGCCTACATTGCTAGAAACACCCAAAGAATTCTAAAGGACAGCAAGCACATTTTAGTTTTCTGCTTTCATCTAATAATGGAGGCTGTCCTCGCAAAACACTGACAACCACAAAAGTAATTTATGCAAGCAGTGTATTGTTTTCTCTCTGACTTTGTTAGACAGCATCAGCTATTTAAGCAAATGCCCCAAAATGACAGAATGCATGTTTGGGCACCATCTAGGGGCCATGGTACTTATAACGCATGCAAAGAGGTAATAAGTGTGATATAGAGGTACACAGAAGGCTGGGGTAGTTAGATTGATCAAGAAAGCAAAGCTATGTCATTACAGGCAGCCTTCTTTTCTACAGTCTTGGTGCTGCAGCACATAAATTATTCCCCTACTTGTTACTCGTTGTGTTTGGGGAGACCCTTCAAAGTTCAAGTGGACCTCATAGAACAAGGACTACCAAATATCAGGTGTACACCATGCAGTTAGGGTTGCCCTGTTCATGTAGGGTGCTTTATCCAATCTTTATTCTCTAGTGTTTTGTCAAAGCGCCCGATATGTCAGAGGTATGCCCTAGATTTCCTCAGGCATCGTTGCCTTGGTGCACAGCATGGCTTGGACTGGTCTCACTTCTAACCCATTACTTATGACCCAAGGGTCAAGCTGCAAATGAAGTACAAAAACTACAGTTTCTCCAGTGCCCACTTGAGACAAAAGTGAATAAATCCCCAGAGACTTCCATGTTAAAAATATTGCAGCATAAAGCAGCATGATTACAACCTAGTGCAAAATTTAAAGATGAATAGATTTGGCCTCTGTGGATAGTTTCTCTTTTCATAATAATGCTAAGGAGGGTTAATTTTTCTCAAACTGGTTCACCTGGTTGGACCTGGGAAGAATGTGGCTTCTTTGACTGACAGCTGTTCGCACCAAGCTTGCTAGGGCCAATCAGCATCTTCTAGGCCTCACCATCACACTTTTAAATCAATCTGTCCACTTTCTCTGTATCGTTGGTTTGGATTGCTGTATGGTAAGTTTGTGCTTCAGTTTAAAGGAGGTGACTGGTTTATGGACGCAAGTAACAAACTAGCTTTCATCCAAACACTAACTTATTGCTCTAAAAGAAAGAAAAATTAAGAAAGGAGCTCCACGTGTCCCATCTAAACACACTCGGTGTGTGTCATTTTGGAGCATATGTTACAAATATATGAACCCACGTATTTGATGGTCTATAGTACTTGTCATCATACCTACACAGCCTCATTGGGCTATTATTAGAAGTGTAATTTTCTGCTTAAACTAAGCAAAGATCATTGGAGAGAAACATCTTTACTCACTTCACTGTTTTCCAAACAGTCTTGCTGCTTTCAACAATAAGACAAATGACAGTGTCGGCACAAGTGCAGACACAATGGTTTGGATCAGCTCACAGGATGTGTAGTAAGCACCGCTAGACAGTTCTCTGCTGTGAGGACTTTGTTTTCCATCTGCCTCTGCCCTCTCCTTTTTTTTTCCTTTTGCCACATCATTAAGTCCCAACAGAAGCAGGAGACGTAGGAAGAGGCAGAGATGTCAGTGACAGCTTTGCGATGCCAACAGCTCCCGTGGCGTAAACATGCCGGAGAACCACTCTGTCAGCACGCCGGACAGGCGACAGGGGATGTCTACTTTAAAGAAGATGACTCTCACTGCCCAGGAGGCCTCATCAGACGGCGTAGTAAAGACTAGTGCCATCGTCTGAATCAGCAGTGTGACATCATGTCGGCATCACAGCGTGACAGGTTTAAACCGGGCTTCATGAGATCACACAATCATTTCAACTGTGCACTGATGTGATGGCTTTTTCAACTTTTAAGCTATTGTACACAACAAAATACACTATGCATATATTTAATAGTAATACATTTGCAAGACTCATTGCAAATTGAATCTAATTCTTATTGAATCTACAGCAAAACAGTGGCACATTTTAAGACATTGTTTTGAAACATACAGCATCCCCCTGCAAATAAAGCCATCTCTCAATCGAGTATCCTTGAACCAGAAAGCATTTAAAAGTTCATTTTTTTTAAATAGAGCAATAAAATGCAGAAACATGAAGTCAGTATTGCAATCGATTTCACATTCTTAATAGTCTTAATAAAAAGCAACAAAATATATCATCACAATATCTTGCTGCTGTAATTGGATTTTTTTTCTTTCCCCACAGAGCCAAAAATAGAATAACAGCCCTTCGTTTAATAACGAGATTCACCAGTCAGCCAAATGCCCGCCATAAATTTAGCTGTAGGATGTCTCGGGGCTTTTTTCCCTGAGATTTCATGGTTTAATCCAACAAAGTTACCACATTTTCACAACTCTTTCTTTAACTTTATATTAATCTATAATCACATAAGAACTGACTTGAAAAAATGTAAAATTAGCCAACAAAGGAGCACTCTAACTATGACACTTGGCCTCACCGATTATGTCTCTTTAAACCATAATGTGTTCATGATCTGATCACAGCCACTATGTTAGATGGTTAAAGAGTTCCAGACTTATTCACTAGTCGTAGAAAATCTATGAAAAAAGGAGAAAAATGATGAAAGTCCACATTATACAGAACAGTTGTTTCATCACTTCTTGTATTTTAATGTAAAATATATAAACTTGATGCATAATTTGAATGTTGTAATTAAAATGCTGTAACACAACTGTCATACAACAATAATGTGTTATTAAATCAAAGTTATTAAATTCTTCTCTGTCTTGAATCGATATTCACTGCAGTGTCTTCCCTGGATCAGAATTTTTCGTTCAGCCCAACTATACCTATGTATAATATATGAGCTACATTTAATTTTTTTCCTGCTATGGATTTTTGCATTATGAGGTCTGGAAGGTCATGCTCGATGTAGGCCTTTTGGAGTGTGATGACCTGACCTCTGGGTGTCTCGGGCGTTTCGTATTTTTGTATGAGGAAGCCTCGAGGCCGGGCCGGCCGCTCTTTATGCATTGAGAGATGGCCTGCGATGTGTGATCTCACTTTGTTCCCTCGTCTGAAAGGAAGTCGATGAGGTAAGTGGTTGACTATAGTTCTGTTCAGTCAGTCTGCTCATCTTTATTCTTCATAACAAGTAGTAATAAATGCTACTCCCATGAAGAGGTCACTCTCAGTGTTCATGAGTGTAAATGTTTGTTTACATGAAGATTTCTGTATCATCTGACTGGATGATGGTCATAAATGGGTTTTTTCTTTAATTCACAGAAATGCCATCTTGTACTTGAAAAAGAATCACTCCATAATGTTATATATAGACTGCAGGCTTCTAAGATGAGGGTTAAAGAGTACCTGTTATGATTTCTTATTTTCTGTCATATACACTGATCTGGTATAATATTGTGTCGGTCTCTCTTTTGCTGACAAAACAGCTGCGACCCATCAAGGCATGAACTCCACAAGACCCCTGAAGGTGCTGTGGTGTCTGGCACCGAATGTTAGCAGCAGATCCTGTAAGTCCCCTAAGTTGCAAGGTGACAGACTTGTTTGTCTAGCACATCCCACAGATGCTGGATTGAGATTCTTGGAATTTGGAGGTCAAGTCAGCACCTCAAAGCCATTGCTGTGCATCTCAAACCATTCCTGAACCATTTTTCTCTGTGGCAGTGTGCATTATCCTGGTGGAAGAGGCAACAACCCACAGAGAATGTGCATCACCTGCAACAATGCTTAGGATAGGTGGTATGTAACATAGCAGGGTTCATGGTTTCGCAGCAGAACATTGCCCAAACCATCATACTGCCTCTCGCCCGCTTGAATTCTTTCCATAGTGTATCTTGGTGTCAAGTGTTCCCCAGGTAAGCGATGCACATGCATCCATGTAAATTAGATGTTAATTAAACCAGGCCACTGGTGCTCTGTGGTCCAGTTCTGATGCTCACGTGCCCATTGTTGGCATTTTCGGCAGTGAACAGGGGTCAGCATGGGCACTCTGACAGGTCTGTGGCTATGCAGCCTCATACACAACGAGCTATGATGCATTGTGTTTTCTGATAACTTTCTATCAGACCCAACATTACGTTTTACAGCAAAGTGAGCTGCAGTAACTCAACTGCTGGATCGGATCACAGGGGCCAGCCTTCAGTCCCCACAGGCATCAGTGATTCTTGGACACCCGAGACAGGGTTCACCACCATTTCTTCCTTGGACCACTTTTAAGACATACTGAATCCCGCAGAGCGGAAACACTTTATAAGACCTGCAGTTTTGGAGATGCTCTGACCCAGTCCTGTAGCCTTCACAGTTGGCCTTTTGTCAAACTCAATCAAATCCTTAAAATTGCCCATTTTTCCTGCTTCTAACATCAACTTTGAGGACCAAACGTTCCCTTGCTCCCTAATCTATCTCACAGAGCATCACAGCTTCACAACTGCACATGAAACTTAACAAAGAAAGACAGGGAGATATTATCTTTCACAAAGTAATGCATATGGAAATATTTTGGATCCGGGGACTCAGTTCGTGCGTGGTGTGAAAGACATTTTCGGTCCTTCATTCTCAGACTGCTCCTGTTGTAGCTGCCGATGTTTGTGTTGTCTGCTATTCTGGATCCAACATGTCCAGATGGATTAGAGAAATTACCATTCCAATCGAGACCAAGAAATTGTTTTACTCGCTCGGCCTGAAGTTTAATTCTGGCACTTGCAAAACGGGGAAGCTGTGCTCAGAAGCAGTAAGTTCTGAATCTGAGAGGCAGGTGAGAGGGAGCCAACCAAGACGAGCTAAAATAGAGAGTTTCAGAGGATAAATACCATCGCTCAGTAAAAGACAAAAACAAAGGAGTCTATTGATGATGTGGATGATTTTAATGTATAGTTTAGATTTTTGAGCTAAATAAATTCAATTTGTTGCAAGCAAACATGTAACTAATGTGTTTCAAGATCAGTTAACGGCTGACATTTTCATAATGAAAGCATTAAAAAAATGTATCCTTTTTCAAATTAGTTGTAGATATTGAAGACACCATCCCACACAGTGCTTCTGTGAGACAATGCCAGGCTACACAAAAGAAAGCCACGTGTTTTGTCAGGCATTGCATTGAATGATTAAACAGTCATTTTCCATGCAGCTGTGAAGTGGCAGGTGGACCACACATTTTTCTTCCAGCTTTCTTGTTGCCAAGATGCTTTCTGCACATACTAATGATCACAATCATTCTCCTATATTTAAAGCAACTTGTTACTAGGCGCAAAACCCAGGCAGCAGCATGAGAATTATTTTTTTTCTTGTTTCCAGTCTTTAAGTCTCTTTGAATATACCAACACTTGCCGACCCGATAAAAGGGATCATTCCTGTTTCTCTGAGGTACGGTATGTAGGAGCAGAGGACGGCACATTTAATATCATGGTTTATTATACCATATACAGAGGTCTTGCAAATGACTGACTTTCAAGCAATCAACATTTTAAAGCAGTAAACTTTCACTTTTCAGACTACAAGTCCTCCATGGAAGTTCAACAGCCGTTAATCTTTGATTCGGGCAGCCTGCGGGATCAGCTGTCACCGCAGCACTCGGGTGCTTTTTTTCATGACTGCAAACAGGTGAAATTGCACTTTGAGAAATATTCTAGAAACACAACACATCTCCTCTGGCAAAGCAGGAGAGGAGAGCTATGCAGGTAATGATAACCTTGACACAGAGATTTCTAAAGAAGCGCATTGAGAGGAGGAAACACTTACTCTTGTTGCCTGGAAACTACAATGTGCCAGCTCTTTATAACACACATTACTGTATTAACTCCAGAAGACCTGAGAGGAAAAATGGACCCTGGGCCCCTGCTCAAACCCCATTACCTCCCTCTGTATGTACACAGTGTCCCATTAAGTGCACCAACATATTGGCCAGTTCGAGCTTTGCAGCGGCACATGGAAATTTGACCTGTGGGTTTAAAAAAGATTCAACATTTTAGGCTAAAGTAATGAAGCTAATTTAAAAGTGAAGTCTAGGTAGACACACTGGTTCGCTCTCATTCTCCACAGTGTGTTACTTCAGTGTTTTCTCACAATTTCCAGTTTGTAACTCGGGCCAAAGCCACCTCAATTTAGCAGCTTCCTACTGTTGCTTTTTGTGGCACCGGGTTTCCAGCTACTTATTTGGCTTTTCTTCCTTCACCTCTGTAATTTCCTGCTGCTTTCATTAAAGACACTGGTCGCCAGGTATTCATTAAGCCATTCTCACAGCATTTAAATAATCTCTTTCTGTTCCCACAGCACTCCACCTAAAAGTCTCTACCCAAATATTCTCTGACCACCCAGTTAGAAATGTTAGCATTCCCACGTGGGGAACTAATGCGATCCAATTATTGTAATGCAGGCCTGCTGACAGTGGTGTGACTGGTTACACCTGCATTTGTTTGGCAGGTTCTGGTACATTCTGCTTTAGTTTCACTCCAGGTGTGTTCCTGTGCTTGCTCACTGGCACCTGCACCAAACATTTAAGACCATGTATCAGTGTGGGTGTGTTTTAATAGGCCACATTTAATCATCGGTATATATCTATACTTCAATGCTGAAAGCACTTATAAGAGGAAAAAATACTGGCTTTAAATATTTTTTTAAATACCTTATTCATGGTCGTTTTTTTATTACCTTATTTATTCAGTTTTAATTAATCTTTATTTCACTTTTGATCTGCTTCCTCTAGTTCTCTTTTATTTTTTCTTGTTATGGTTCTTTCCTTTAAATGACATATTTGAGGAAACAAAAGCTCTCTTTTGTTGAGTTCTGTCTTTAATATTGCAGGGTCTTTACGTGACATTTGAAAGTGCTTTGAGAAGACTGTTTTCTAACAGCTCCAGGTTGCTCTTCACTCTCTTTCTGTCTGTTTCTGTGTGTGTTTGTGAACTGCCGTTATACAACTAAAACTGAAGGAGAAGCGAAAATGAAGGCAAACTTCCAAACCTTTTAACGTGATGTCTTCTAGGGTCTCGAACGAAATGACACCAAATGCCTCACAGATAAATGTACTTTGATCCGTCCATCTTCATTTTATCTTATTTTTCCTCAGAAGCTAACACGGAAGTGCCAAAAAACTGAATAATTTTTCTGGATACTAGAGTTGATTGACAGGCGTCCCAGCAGAGGCAGGTGGAGCCGATAGGTGTCGGTTAGGCCTCACCTCTGCTGCTTCAAGTCATTAACCTGGACTTGTTCACTGCGTGTGTGCTGTTAGTGCCTTTGGAGCATTTTTGTCTAGTCTGCTGTGTGGTATCATCCAAGAGGTCCGTGCTTCAGATTTGGAGAGTGAAATGTGAAATAATTTATGAGCAGATGTGTGTCTGCGTTTTAACCAAACCAAGTCTGCTGGCTCCACAAACACCACGTGGTGGCCGTCGAAATGCCGAAATTATTAGAAAGAAAATCATCAATCTAATGAGCTACATTATAGTTCAGTATACCTATTTACATGTGTGCCCAAAAAAGGAAGGAATACTTTTGAAGATCTTTCCTTTTTTACGTATTAACCAGAAACCAGCAGAAATTTGGTGTTTCGAGCCTCTGGTTGATCGGCCCACTGGGTTAGGGTAATCATACTGTGCCAAAAACAAAAGAATATTAATATAAAAGAAAAGAAAATAGGACTTGGAAAACTTAAAAAATGGGTTTTACATTTGAACTGAGTAAAAGAAAAGGGTGCCGTGCTTCTGCAGTAAATCTGGACATGAGGGAAAGAACAGCTTTCCAGAGACAACTGCAACATTCATTTGCTCTGCCGAGTTTTAACTCTAGATGTCTGAGGACTAAGAGGTTAAAAACAGCAACCAAAGATGCAGAGAATGAGCTGGAGAAATGAGTTTTTTTGTCTTCCCCAAAAGACCCACAAGCTCATAAGTCAGTCCAGTGTGTCAGGAGGTTTCTTGCTTTTAGTACTGGCACAACTGTCGACGATGACAAATGGTTTTGATTCCTCAGCCCTCTAAAATCTATTACTGAGCATGAAAAAATTGAGTTCTAGCCTCTTACAGTGAGCATACGCCATCACTACAGCTGCAGAGATGCCGACATAGAAGCAGGATGATATGCCTTTCCGTCTTTTTGTTTGTTTGCCTGCTCCCACATTACCACGGTTTTACAGTATTGCAAAACACAGCAAAGAAGACAATCTACAAAGATGACTGAAAACATGGTTGTGCAGTCAGGAAATGGCTGCATAAAGAGTACTGACTTATCAAACTGTAAACACTGTGGTTCCAAGCTATGAGGGTCATTTGATGACTGATTTCATTAATGCAGAATTTATCCTCCACACTAACAAACTTGGAGTCAAATGGTTTTATTTGTGGTGTTCTTGGTTCCTGTACATGCTTTAGGTGGTCTGCTTCACATGTTTATGCCTTTATGTGTGCAGTGTTTACATATATGGTGTCTAGATGAATAGATCTATGATTAGATCTATTTGTAAATGTTCCATCCTCAAACAGGTTCCTATTGATTAATCCCTTCAAAACTCAACCTCAGCACAAACACAGATCTGGGGATCCGCTGAGCAGTGCGATTAGACTTTTGCCCAGTCAGTCCTGGCTTTTAAGGATAAAGTCTGGAGGAGAGAGGAGTATGTCCTTTAGTGCCAGCATTCATCCTTTGATGAGGACCAAGGTAAAGAAACACAAATTATTCCATTCAGTCACAGTTTTGTGTTTTTAGCTGTTTTAATTTGACATTTTTTCTGTTTCACTTCAATTGAGTTTATTTTCTAGAGTGGATGTTTGTTTGTTTTTTCATGACATCCAGCAGAGATGGACACACCAGGCTGCTCTGAATGTGAAAGTAAAATAAATAATATGATACCGCTGGGAGCTATGTTGCTCTAGCAGCTTAGCTGTATATTTATTTCATTGTTATTATCTGCTTCACTCATCTTCCTCTTTTCTTGGGGGGATAACTCCACTTCATTTTCATTCACTGCCATCAGTCATTAGGTTTGTTTAAACAGAATTATTAATACCGCTCGCCACGATGGCAGTTAGTGGCGTCAGGTGGAGCCACCTTAGGGAGGTCGGGCCTCTCCAACTCTTACTGCAAACTTTGCACATTGCCACTGCTGTAGCTTAAAGTTTCTCAGCACTCGGGGGGCTCCCACTGGCCTGGGGCTCCTTGCAGCTGCCTGCCTTGTCTGGTGGCAAGTGGAGCCTCTGCTAATTGATGCCCTGGGTAAATACAGCGTGTATAGTTTGACTTTTTTGTTTGTTTTCCTGTGCCCCTTTTACATTCCTGTTTTATTTCGAACGGGCCTTTTGATTTTAAGATTTTTTCTTTCATTTTCTATCAGCTAGATCAGAGGTAGGCAGCTCCAGGCCTCGAGTGCCAGTGTCCTGTAGGTTTTAGTGTCAACACACTAAATCAAATGCTTATGTTGTTTATTCCCAGGTCTCTGGAGAACTTCAAGACATGTTGAGGAGGTCATTAAGCCATTTGAATCAGCTGTGTTGGATCAAGGACACATCTAAGACCTGCAGGACACCGGCAGTCAAGGCCTGGAGTTGCCTACCTCTGAGCTAGATTTTGGTTTATCTCACCCCAGTGTCCTGCATTTGGATCCTCTCTTTAGTTAATCCATGAGATGAAATGAAAAGCCCAGAATTAACAGCGCAGTTTTAACTGGCTATTGTTTTTCTCAGTCTTTAGAAAGATAGGGAAAGTTATTACATGGGGCCTAAAGCTGTGCTGCTGATGTTTTACCAAAAAATACAGAGTGAACCTGTTAAAATCAGCTAAAGTTTAATTTAGTTTGTGGTAAGTCGCAGCTAAACTTACACCCAGACTTAAATTATACCGAGTCTGGTTGTATCGCCACAGGTCTGTGGAGGGGAGGTGTGCGTGTTTCTGTAAATAAATGTCTACCTGACAGCTCTGATCATGTGATATGTCACAAGAGCAAATTGGGTTTTTGGAGCTGACACAGAGTGGAAACTGTGATGTGCAGAAAAAAATAAGTGAAAAATGATTGCTGCTATTTTGAACCACGGTTGCTCATTAACTGGCAGAGCAACACGGCGCTGACAGGCATCCAGGGTTGGAGCTCTCTCTGTCTGGGTCTGTTTGGATCGGATGAACAAGCTCGACTCGTCTATTTCAAACCTGATCCTACTGCCCTGGAGTAACTTTACGGCCTTTTTTAATTATTATTTAACTATTTTTTTTTTTTATTCGCAAGTCATGCATTTGGCTACGTTTTCTGTTTTCTTGCTGGGCGAGGAGACTTTAAAAAATATCTCCTACTGTGATTAAGAAAGCCTCAAAGCATTATTCTGTGTGAACCCATTTCTCCAGTGTTCTCATCAGTGTGCGATAACAGCAGCCACGAATCATTAGAGCAGGCAATGTTTCAAATCAAGAAGGATTCACACTTCACTGTTTTCTGCTGCATCACAGAAACTGACCTTAGGATCAATGCCATCAGTTCCATTTTCTCTTTTTCTAATCAACCAGGAGGTTTGTTGGACTTTCTGGGCCATTTTTATTCTGTTTGGATTTAGTTTTTGGGTGTCCTTTGGGTGTTGCTCCATTATTACACTTACAGTGTACGGCCTCAGTTTTGTGGAAAGAAGCAAAACATTGTATGAAGAGCACAGCTGGGGTATTCATAACGCTTTAAATGAAAGACTGAAGTGCCAAAATATGAGAGCAAAACTTTCAACTTAAAAGTGACAGTGGAGGGGAAAAAAAGGTTAGGTTTGGGAATCCAGGCTTTCGATAAGATCAAAATTCTCAAGTCTACGAGGGAAAGATGCGCTAAAGTCGCTGTGAAAGATCTCAGCTGGTTACTTTGTCTCAAATGTAATGAAGATGAAGCAACATTGTTTAGAAAATGTGCAACCGAAAAGTTTTCACTTGGCATTTGAAAATGGCACTCCTGCATCTAAAACAAAAACTAAATACAGGGATACCCGCGACATGAACCAACAAGGCTCCACTGCTGCCAAAGGCCTCTAAATCTTTTGTCCTCACAATTTCCACCTTAAATGGCACACATGGATAATCAATATCTATCACGTCTAGACTCGAAAAAAAATCCTTCTTTAACTTCTGCCTTAACCTTTGGCCTCTCGAAATGCCAAGACGCAAAGCAGTTTTGCAATTATATTGTCTGTTTGGACTTTCCTTTTAAAGTGAAACATTGGACTTTATTTCAAAAGGAGAATAATTAATTAGCATCTTAATATTCAGTTATTCATTCGCCAGGCCAAACCCTTCAGCATTCTTTTGCTTTACTGTTGCCAAAACAGTGTATTATAGATTAAAATGGAACTGCTTTTCCCCCTGTTCGCAACTGCTGCACCAAAAACACTACATCCGCATGTGTATATCAACGCTGACAAACTACACACACGTGACCTTTTGTCCTCTAACAGGTTGAATGGAATAGAGTAACAAATCAAAAGGAAGTCTTTCAGATTTTGGCATATTGACAGCTTCCCAGCAGGTAGAAAAATCCACTCAATAAACCATCTCAGTCCAGAACAGAAATCTATTTGGCTCAGGCCTCACCAGCCTTTCAATCCATCAGCCAAAGGCAAGAGCACAAACAGAAGCAGGAGGAAAGATGCCAAGGAGGCATGGAAATACAACTTGCATCCGACACAACGTGAAAAGCAATAGAAGATAAATGGATTTGGTGGTTGAGATTCGCTGTACTCTGCAGACTTACGGCATCGTGATGTGCAACCCTTGTTTCAAAGCTTGAAATGTGTCAGCACTGCTTTCATTTTTGAATTCAAATAAACATCCAAAACCTTTTTGTACAGATGAATTAAATATAAAGTAAGAAATTATCAAATTTGGGGTGTTAAATTATGAATGGATTATTTATGGGATATGTTTTGGGTTTTTTTGTTTTTTTTGTCACCCAGTCCAGTCTCAGCAGACTAACAGAAACGTTTCTGTCCCACGAATGTGCTTAAATAAACAGAAATTGATTATTTTTCTTTCCAAATATGACCCGTCCTTAAAATAGCCACTGCCTCTGCTGGTTACATGCGTCCCGTATGGAATACACTCTGGTTTCCAGTTTCAGAGGGGCAGCGTGGGACACAAAGGTGACAGAGAGGAGGACACCAGCCACAGGAACATATGGGCCAACCAGGCTGTGATGAGATGAGATGTGACAGCCAAAGAGATCCCTGGAGATCCACCTGAGCTGGGGTCAAGCTATAGCTGTGGAAGCATCTGTGGACAGGAGGTAAGACCTCCGAGTCAGCTGATGCTGCAAACGTGTTTTCACTTCCTCAGATTTTTAAGGTTTGATTTCTAAATGCAGCAGTCAGGGTTTGTGTTGATGCGTTGGCTGCTCAGCCTCACGAGTAGCAAAGCAAAATTGCATTTTTAACTTTAACTTCCCCCATGCTGTGCTGTTCGTGTACATGTGCTTTATTTATCTTTCAGTAGGAGAAAACTACGACAACAACTCATATTGCTATTTGTGATTTTAAACAATGATATTCCATGAAGAAGAAGAGCAGCCCACAGCAGTCATTACAGGAAAGAATGATAGCTCTTAAGGCAGTACCTCTAGCATCCAATTGATATAAGAGATGCTATTCTTCTGCTTTCATAGGACTGACTCGCAAGTAGGGATGGGTATCGAAACCCGGTTCTTGTTGAAAACCGGTTCCCACTGTTTCGATTCCTTGGAATTGTTTGCCATTTTTGCAAACGATTCCCTTATCGGTTCCAGTCGCCCCTAATGACGTCACCACGTTGCGGAGCGTCATTTACCTGGCAGGAAACACAGCACCTAAGCGGCTCAAACACTCAAAAGTTTGGTTATTCTTTACGAACGGATGACAACAGGGCAACTTGCAAAGTAGATATTTCATTTAAGGGAGGAAACACTACGAATATGCAAAAGCATTTGCTCACAAAACACGCGATGACCTTAAATGAATGTCGTGTTTTTAATTCCGCTCCGGACTCGTGAATCTCAACCCAGCAGCAGCGGTAACGTTTGCACGTCCTCTCCCGTTAATGCGGCAGGTAAATAATCACTAACAGTGCATATTATGTTAGCGCGATCTGCCTTATTACAAACCTGCCATTACTGTGCATTTAGGTGACCATGATGAGAGACAGAGTCTGGCTCAGATGCTGGCAGTTCTCGCTGCAGTCTACCGGTAGCGTCTCCTTTCAGGCCAGGATAGACGAATGTCACCGAGCAGTGACTAAGTTTGTGGTCAAAGGCTTGAACCCATTTGCCACAGCAGATGCCCCCGATTTTCGGTAAGTGAATGTGTTTAATTGTAGGCAGGGACATTACTGGATATTCTTGTGTAATTGCTACAGAATAATTTATGTTATACTTTGTTATTGCTACAGAAGAATATTTATTTTATTATTTTACATTTACAATTTTTTTTCCTGGGGACCCTGTGACACCCCATTGAAGAGCCGTAGGCTGTGGATCTCTTAAGATCTCACTGTTGGGTTTGTAAGGCCATGTTACTCCTAAATTTCTATCTTGTTCAAAGAGAAGATATAAAACAAAGTTCTAAGCTAATCGACCTTAGTGTTCTCCTTTTTTAAAAAGAATCGATAAAGAATCGAATCGTTAAACAGAATCGAAAATGGAATCGGAATCGTGAAAATCTTATCAATACCCATCCCTACTCGCAACGTAGTCCAGAATGAATGATATCCTGTGGATCTACATTTTCTAGTATGAACATTTCATATAAGAAAATATTTTTCATCTGATCAAAGGGATCGAAACAAATACATTTCCACATATTATATTTTTGAATTAGTTTTCACTGTACTACAGTACGACACCCTTTTGTGAATATTAAGAAAATCACAGCGCCAACCACCACCATTTTTATTATTTCAGCCATGAAGTGAGCAGCAGCAGAGAATATCTGTCAGCTTCTGACCTCCTGATTGTGTCCACTTCAATCGCCCAAACCACCTGCTAACTAACTAACTAATGCATGCTGTTGGGGAATATTTCATAAATCTTTAACCGAAGCGTGCATTAGCAGAATGCGCACATTTTATAGTCCGTCCACAAAGTATCCACAGAGCTTCACTTGTTCTGCATTTTTCATGTTACCGCATTATTCTAAAAGAGATGAAATTATTTTTGAAATTCTTGCAAATTTATTTTAAAAAAAATTTTTTTTAATCTGCATGAATATGCCTTTGCGTAGTGCAGTGAAGCACTTTTGCAATTACAGCCACACATTTTTTGAGTATGATGCTCCAAGTCAGTAGCGTTTTTTCATATGGGCGACACGGGCGGTTGCCCGGGGCGGCATCACGGGCATCGGCAAAAATAAATAAATAAATACTCGTACTCATGCTTCCCCGACATCATGCCAGCGCATATCGGGAATGTCGTAGGCACCGATTGGGTTTGTTGGGAGTAAGGGCGCCCTCCGTTTGCGAGGTGCGCCTGCTACTTGCTGCACAGGGAGGAGAGGGCGGGGCGGCGGGGGATTCTCTGGCTGGCTGGAGCAGCATCTAATAACCAACTCGCAAAATAAAACAAAATTAAAACAAACCAACAAACATGAAAACACCAGACATTATGATACAGACTTATAATTTGCACCAATGTTTTTTTCAAAATTCTATACACGGAAAGTGAGCACGAGAGCCCTCGGTGCGCCTGCACGCTGCTGAAGTCAAAGTAAACTTTATTGTCATCTCCGCTACATACAGTACAGTAGTGCAAGTAAACAAACAATAAATATAAGAAGAGTAAGAAAATAAATATACACTTTAGGACTAGAGGTAAAGGGATCAATAACAATTTAAAATTTATAATTTATGGTTTGATGTTTCACAGTCTCACCCTGTCGCCGTGGGTGGAGGACCGGCTGCTTCCAAATAGAGCACATTTCATTCATAATGTTGTAAATCCAAGCCCATTATGTATTCATGATTTGAACCCTGGGTTGTGCGAAATCCCAGAAATACACCCTAGACAAAGCAAATCTGTGAACTAAGGTGTAGGTCTATTAGGTTATGTTGTGGTGATGGAGGGTGGGTGTTCATACTGGAGTGCAAAATTAAAACCAATGGAAGATGGACAAGAAAAGTTCAAAGCCATCAGGTGCTCAGTTAATAATAATAATAATAATAATAATAATAATAATGGAGTGGATTTATATAGCGCTTTTCAAGGCACCCAAAGCGCTTTACAATGCCACTATTTATTCACTCTCGCATTCACACACTGGTGGAGACAGCTACGGTTGTAGCCACAGCTGCCCTGGGGCAGACTGACAGAAGCGAGGCTGCCATATCGTGCCATTGGCCGCCTACTGGCCAACACCAGTAGGCGTAGGGGAACGTGTCTTGCCCAAGGACACAACGACCAGGACAGAGAGCCTGGCGACCTTCCGGTTCCAGATGCGCTTCCCAACCCCCTGAGCCTCGGTCGCCCGAGAAGAGGAAGAGAAACAAGCAAAAGATGCAAGTAAGCAGATGTATCATTGGATCATGGCAGGTCATCCTGAAACAATCAGAATCAGAATACTTTATTAATCCCTAAAGAAACTATGTGCGTTACAGTTGCTCCAAGAAGAAATGGTAAAAATAGTAACAGTAACAGACTAAACTCCAAACAATACCTTATGTTACAGATTTTACACATTTAAGAAATAGCACTAATATATACAGATCACTCAATTATAAATATCAAGGATTAACAGAGGTGATTATAAATAAATAAATTAGTGAGAATATTCCAGAAAAGAGCGTGTGTTCAGCACAATATTAATTAGTCATTGTCAATTCTTTATTTGTCCTGTTCTCATTGTATGGCGAATTATGATGGCTGTTTGGTAGCCGTTTGCATACTATGCATACTCTGTCTCTCTTCATGTATGTAGAAAAGAAAAGCAACTGAACCTCTGAGTTTCTTGAAGATGTTGACTTTATTCTAAACCATATTTGCCAAAGCGATAAGGTCACTGCTCTACTGAGACAGTCTTCCCCGAGAAAATGACTCAATAGGCAGTTTGTGTGAGCCGTTATTAACACTTTAGTTCTGTTTTCAAGCTTGGAGACAGCAGCAGTAGTATTAACAACATCATCTAAAATGAGGGCTGGTGTTTTCATCTTTAGATGTGGCAAACATGGCAACACAACAACCTTGAAAACTGAACTTTCTCACATGTTTAATGCTGCAAAAGGGCGCGTTTTCACAAGGTTTTCTTAACCCCGAATGAGTATTTTGTGTGCTTGGTGCAGACCAATGTTCAGCGAGTGAAAGCAAACCTTAAAAATGGTCCTTGACAAGACTCAAATTTCAGCTTCCTGTTGGACATGTTTGTTCCGTCTTTGGAAAACAGCCAATTTGAGCCAGACAGCAGCCAGCTACAAAGCCCAAAGAAGAAGAAAAAACACTTTAGCTTTCCTGCTAAAGTTGCCTTTTTATCTAATGTGGAAACATCAGCAAACATTTTGTTGTGCACCTGGCCTTGAATTTTTAGCTGCAACCCATTAAACAGCACATAAGCAAAGCTGAAAATTTTATTTGGTTCATTTTAGATGCTGGTGTGGTCCTTATTTTCCACTGCAAACAACCCACTGCCTGCTTGTAAGCTACAGAGTTTGTCTACTGTAATTCATTCCCCTGTGTTCAGCCAGCCAACTTCTCTGTTCATTAATTTTTAAACAACCAGTAATCATTTCTAAATGTCATTTCGATGTTATTTTTGACTGAGCTTTGACTTTACTTTCTTCCCTTCTGGCACGGGATGATTCCTGCAGTATTGAAAGATATATTCTGAAGCTCACCGCACTTCATTTCCTCAGCACATCCTAACCCTGATGTACCCTCCCAAAGCGGGGCAGTAAGTGAATGTTCTTATGGCATTACAAGAGCGAGGATCTTTGGAAAAGGCAGATCTGCGGTCTGTTTGATATGCAGTAAATTAGACCTGTTACCCCGTATGAGATCTTCCAGATCATTAGTCGTCACTTTTGTCTATTTCTTATTAAATCAAGCTCCTCTGTGTCTGAACTGAAGTATGAAGACCGTGGGAAGACTACCACTGTAGAGGGAGGTTTTTTTAATACGAGTCAGACTGTGTGAATGTGGGTGTGTGCTCCAAGTACTAAAAGATATGCGATCGTGACTTTCAGTGAATTGCTGTCTGATGTCTGTATGTCCTTGGTTATATAAATAATTGCTGATGAAATAACTGAGATTTTTCTTATATCCAATTTATCTATTTAGTCAGCGTCGCAAAGCGGCATTAAAAAGTACAAACTTCAGTTCAAGCTCAAGTCACTACCATTACACTGTTTATTAAAAACTGAATACTTGACTCAGTTTATTGTCTACTGTATTATCATAGTAATCCAGCTTCTGAATTTTTTCCAGACAATGATGTTGATGAAACTGTCTTAAAGGGTTCTGTTTACATTTTTACGTTCTGTAAAAATGTAAACATTTTCAAGAGATATGCAATTTTGAGATTTGTATATAAGACGAAAGATGGACCCCATTGGATTGTGAAGTCCCATTTTGAAGCCTCTTGGTGCTTTGAAACTAGATGTGATCAGCGAGTGCCAAATCTGACTGTAAAATCAGATGTTTATTGAGCATATCCCTGCTATCATCCTTTATGAAATTTACAATGACCAAAATGTAAAAAATTGACTTAATCAGTATGACCTGAAATGAGCCAGTGATACCAAAAGGAGGAAAGTATTTACAGAGGTCTGTGCAGGGCAGTTGGCTGTTTTACAGTAAACTTCTGTAGCACTAGAAATCTTTAAGAGACAACAGCCGTCGCTCTGTTGTGGCCTTTTAATGAGAGTTTTAAAAAAAAATATCAGTCAATGAAACGTTATTCAAACCTAACTGTTCAAATCAGCTATGTCAGTGTTTATACTGTCAATGATCGAAACACAAGCATAACAAAATATTTTAGTTGACATTATCCAAAATCCCAGGGCTAATTTTATGCACTATCACCAGATTCATAGCCAAGTTGTAGCTGTTTCTATTACGCTCCAAGCAAACCTTCAGGAAATATGACGATGATCTGATCAACAGGTGGTCTGTGAACTCTCTCAGATCTGTCAACATGAAACCAACAATAAGTTTGAACTTGCATTTAATTGTCTTGATATGAAACAGCAGTGCTGTACATGCTTTAGCCCTCAGTGCAGCATTTGATACTACCGACTACACTGTTTTATTAGAGATTAGAGAATTTTGCAGGTATTAAAGTGGCTCATGTCTATCTGATAGACTCCAACTTATTCATGTTAATGAGGTGTTCCACAGGGTTCTGTGCTAGATGCAGTTCTGTTTACATCATACATGCTCGTCCTAGGCAAGAGCAATAACAATATATTACAAGGTTACAAAATATAACAAATTAGCTATAAGAAATACAAATGGCTCTAATTATAAATATCCCAGTAGAAGCCATAGCAAACATTTTCACTGCTATGCAGATGACACACAACTTTATCTATCCATGAAGCCAGATAACACACACCAATTAGATAAACACCAGGAATATCTTAAAGACATAAAGACCTGAATGACCTCAAACTTCCTGCTTCTAAATTCAGATAACACTGAGGTTATTGTACATGGCCCTAAAAGCCAGATACTTGGTGGATGGCATCTTCCTCCCCTCAACCCCAACCACTCGCAGCAGATGGCCCCGCCCCTCCCTGAGCCGGGTTCAGTTGGAGGTTTCTTCCTGTTAAAAGGGAGTTTGTTTGTTTTTCTTCCCACTGTTGCCAAAGTGCTTTCTCAAAGGGGCCCATATGATTGCTGGAGTTTCTCTGTGCTATTGTAGGGTCTTTACCTTACAGTATTAAGTGTCTTGTGGTGATCGTTGTTGTGTTTTGGTATTATATAAATAAAACTGGATTGAAAATTGAACTGAATTGAACTGTGCATTACAGCTGATATTTTGCTGTAGACTAACCAACACATTTTCATGTGTAACGTCAACAATTCTCTTGGTGAATGAATGACAGACCAAAAGGTCACAATCAGTTTTTTAATCACGCTGTTTGTTCATCTATAGACTCCAGGAATCATCTGTGTAAATTAATTCTATGATAAGCTCTCTGTGTAGGACAGTTTCCCAGCTAACATGTCCTTTTGGTGCCCGTATGGGGCAACTGTGAGTCTGACATTACATATTTGTCATGTCACGTTTATTACTATCAAATTAATACAGGAGGTCTACAGCATATGAATGGTCAGAGGGCCCGGTGGCGCCAGTGTCCGGCAGCCTCGCCTCTGTCAGTGCGCCCCAGGGCAGCTGTGGCTACAACGTAGCTTGCCATTGCCAGTGTGTGAATGTGTGTGTGAATGGGTGAATGACTGAATGTAGTGTAAAGCGCTTTGGGGACTGAGTAAAGTGCTATACACATGCAGGCCATTTACCATTTGCCATGAATCTCTGTCATATATGACTGATGACAGACAAAGCTGTCTTGCACTGTCTTAGTGTTTTGGTTACTGCTAGCTTTGTCGTGGATTTCAAACATACATGCCGTCAGCACGTTGATTATTACGGTACACTTAAGCTGACCACATACATAACGACTGTCAGGCTGATAATGATCGTGACCACTGATAGTCTGTTCCAGCTGGGCTCAGTCAGTGTTTCCAGTCAGCAGATACAGTCCATGGAGTGCAGGGTTGACACCCCCAACATTGTTTTTGCAAAAAAAAAAAAAAATTTCAAGCTGTTAAAGTAACCAAAGTTTAAGCTAAGTTAACTTGTTGCTGACTTTTACCATTTATTTAAAACACAGCTGAACAAAACTAGTAACGTAGTATTACAAATAAATGTAAATGTAATGAGTTAGTCAGTATGTCAATATTAGGTCTTCTGATGTAACATCTACATGTGTCCCTACAGCAAGGGTGTATTTGTGAAGCAGACAGGACCCTTAATCTATTATATTATTTTTCTTTGTCAGACCCCAGGGACAGATTGGTTGTGTTACTTTAATTTTGTTATTAATGATCATTAAAACCCACTAGATCAGGGTTAGGCAATAAAACTAATGTTTTAGGTTTAGAAAAAAAATCATGGTTTGGGTTAAAGCATCAATTTTCTGGTTTGCAGGGTGACATGTCCTTTTCACTGTCAGAAAAAACTGTCAAAACAAAACGGCCATGAACCAACAGACAAATTGTTCAGATTGTGAACAGCAACGTGCATGTTCACAATCATGTATAATCCTGGCCTCACAGGTCGTAGTGGTCCATTAAGAGTCTTCAGTTTCTGTCTTGTACACAGGCCAGTGATGGATCTTCAGGTGCACAGACTCTCATCTGTAGTTCTCTCCAGTGCATCATCAAAATACTCTGAAGAAACTAGTAACTAGACCTTGGGGTTCACATTATTTTTCCACATATACTCTACCCAACTTCAAGAATGAGCTATGTCTTAAAATGTAACAGCTGCGCTTGCAAGTTTCAGGTCTGAAAGTTGATTTTACTCTGCCCTGACACCAGTAGAAACAAATGGCCGCCTAGACTTAATTTGCCACAATGTTAAATGTATCTGGTTTATAATTAATGGGCTAAAACCACCAGAGTAGTCCTTAAAGTTTAATTAGGATTACATTTAGATTAGGGTATGATGTGACACTGAGTAATTAGAGATTAGTAGCAGGGGGGAATAAATGCAGCCGGTTATGATCTAAACCATGTGTATGCTCCTGACAAGTATAATACGCCAACCGTGTGTGTGTGTGTGTGTGTGTGTGTGTCTGTCTGTCTGTCTGTCTGTCTGTCTGTGCGCGCACGCGTGTGCAGAGAAATAATATACATTAGTGAGTATTGATCCTGGTGGTCAGGATTCAGAGCGCTGCTGATTTTCCTTCCAGCGACTGAATCTGGGATTATTTTACACCTGGAATATCAAATAACACCGATGACCAGGAGGGAAATGAGACCACACAAAGAGATGCAGGCTGTTAGCAATAAGTTGCCCGTGTCCTCCGTTCACCTAGATCTGATGATAAATTGTTCTGACAGCAACTCTCAGCCCTAAAGTGCAAACCAATCATCACTCAATAGTCCCAGTGTCACTGAAACTACATGAAATAGAAACAGATTAACTGAAAATAGATCTTCTTGGAGCATCTCATGCAGTCTCACAGCAGTTCATGAATTATGATCAATTCACTCATGACCATAGTCACAAATTGTAGTTCTCCACTTTAAATGAGCAACAAAACAGCCCTGCAGGCTGGTATCACAGAGAACCTGCAGGGCTGCTATCGGTGTTTCAGCATTGCATCCATACAATCTATAAAAAGCAGCTTGCACAGCACTGACCACTTGGTTCTCTGACAGGCCCAGAATCGGCTTTTTGCTGGCCACTGTGTCCCACATGTACCATCTCATGTTTTTTACAGCCACTCATGGATTTTATATTTGCCAGTCTGTTTGTATTAGTCCACAAACATGTCACATGTTAAACAAATCTTAGATGTAGAAAGGGAGGGTTTCAGAGGGCAGAGGGTTCTGCACTGTGTGAGAAAGGCCCTTATGAATGCTTGCTAACCACTTTAAACTTAACACTCCAAATCATTTCAGAAAACCATGATGGTGGCCAGAAAACTAATGGTGAAGCTTCTCAAAAAGGCTTTTCTAACCTGTGGTTGGCATTAGGGCAGGGCATGGCCAAAAATATTTATCATGATATATATTTGAAAATTTGCGATAATGATATAACTGACGATATAATTGACACGAGACAAAATACTTTACAACTCCACAACTTTATTAGTGCAAAAAAAAAACCCTATCAATTTATTTTCACTTAAACAAGCAGCTGTTTTTTTTATGTGCATTAAAGTTATTTAAAACATTTAACAGTGCAAATGCAAATTTCTCGCTGACAGTTTAACCAAAAGGCATTTCCAGTGGAAACTGGCCGACATATCCTCAGCATAACCATGTATAATATCCACAAAACTTAAAAAGAGGTTATACTCACACAATACGGTAACATTATGTTGAAGTACAGTACGTATCACTCCGCAAGGCTCCTGTCTACGATAGCCGTAATGCTCCGACAATCCATCAAGCGGTGCGGCTTCATAGCTTAGCAAAGTTGTACTAAAACATTTTTTGACAGATCTTTGAGCGCCGTGTACGACATAAAATCGGTTCGAGGTCAGTAAGAACAACCAGAATTCATGCATAAGGTGCACCAGATTATAAGGGGCTCTGTTGATTTTTCAGAAAATCAAAGGATTGATTTTAAGTGTGCCTTATTTTCAGAAAAACACGGTAATAACGACGGCCTGCTAGCATGCTCTACCAAAAATAGTGCTTTGTTGTGTATCTGACGGACGAAAGCTAAACCAGTTCCACACCACTGAAGTTGCAGCATTTTTACAAACCAGTTTAGGTTCATCGTTTCATTCAATGATCCGCTTTCGCCCTTCTCATTCTGTGTCGCCACCATGCTTTTTCTGCCATGTGTGTATGAAAACAAAGACACTGCACATGAGCGTTTTACCCATATTCTATCGCGATATTTCATGTTCTTATCATTGCCTAACATTATACCGGTTTTACCATGAACGGTATGATACAGCCCAGCCCTAGTTGGCATCATGTTGTCTACCTCCATGTTTCATGTGTCTTTCACCTGAAAAACAAACTGATTCTTGGTTGTTTCAAACTTAAGTTTTCTTGGTTTTAAGGTGGCATGAAAAACATGCTTAGATTGGTTTCAAAGTCATTTGGATTGATATGGATAAAAGGATGATTTATGTCCATTTCGTGGACATAAATCATAAATCATTTCAAATGTATGAAACTACATACATTTGTCCCAGATAGGTGTTTGATATGAAAAGCTTTTCTCCTGAGGGCTGTGGACATTTTGAACAGAAGGATGACAAGTATGTGTCAAAACATTTGGCCTCTCTGGATGCACACATGTACATGTACACACTTCTAATAATGCAGAAAAATGTGTTAAGCAATGTTTATTTTAACCTTGTATGAAAGAGTGTCACATCTATTGGGTGGTCTTTTAAAAACTGTGCGTCCAAAGATTATATTATTACCCTTAACCAAAGGTGGGTGAAATCTAAGAAGTCGATATTTTTCTCACCTTTAATTCTTCCAAACCAGGCTTCAGGAGAACTTTAACTCTCTAAAATTAAATAAAAATCAATACATGTGAAAGCCGGAGGCTTCTTTATGGACCTTTACAGAAATCACTGTCAAATCTGAAATGGATATTCAACACCACAAAAGCTCTTCAGCCCCATTTCCTGGCTGTGGAAACAGGGGATTCTCCTTCAATTAAAATTTATATGACTTTTTGATTGTGTGTTTAATATGTTTGACAAATGGTGGAATTTATTAAAAATGATTAAATTCCCACTGAACCACCTGAGAGCCCAGTTTTAGTCGGACCACTGATTAGTTGCCTCTGCAAGTTTACCTTTTAACGCCATCCCAGAGGTTTTACACATTACTTAAGAACATTGGAGTAGCCATGGGAGGAAACTGTTAGATAAGACATGTTGCCCCACATGTATTTTCTGACTTTGATCAAAGAGCATCATCAGCACGCTGAACTTTTTTTTTTCCATTTTCCTCTGACAACATGAATCTTGCATCGGACTCATTAAACATGTGTGTGCGCACATCCACTGCAGGAACTCTGATGCCCTTGCAGGAGTGCAGGCATTGTTCATCTTCATATTAGTATATCATGTTTGGTCTAAGTCCCCCAGTGGAGGTCATCAGCAGTCAGTACAATCCCTCACTAACGCTCCTTGACTGCCATTGACCTAGTTGCACTGTAATGAGAGCCGACAATCTCTCTCCAGTCTGATGCTTTTCTCCACAGAGTATTCTTGATCTGACAATTAACTGAAGACTTCAATGGAACTGACCCAATTCCTGAAAGAAATTGCAGCAGCTCTCTTCTGCTGCCCAATGCTCAACATCTCTCCAGATATAACAACGTATAAACAAACAATCTTTGTAAATAAAGAAATTACATATTAGAAACACATACAGCTGACATTTAACCTAAAACTGTGTATTTTATTTTTAAATACAACAACTTATTAGAAAGTTTTTGGACCTGGAGCAGGAGAAAAATTATTGCAAAGCCCTTTTAAAGCTGAACTCGCTCACAGAGCTTTTAGTTTCCAGGTGAGATGCTGGCTGTGTGTCAGAGCTGTGGGCTAAAGGGAGCTTTGCATAAAAGCACGTCTCAACTATCTGCATGGCAGACACTCACTCATCTTCTTTTTCTATCATCAAGCTCTTCAGAGTGGAAATAGCAGCCTAAATAAATAGTGGAGGTATGTGAAACGGGTAATTTTCTGCCCATCATCATCAGCTAAATGAGACACTGCCTGACTAATCTACTATAGAATTCTGCCTCGTTTACTACGAAGTGATATAGGCTGGATCTACGAAGATAATTGCAAAATTATGCATCTTACTTGGCGCATTATTTAATGTTTCATATTTACTTTTATTTGATGCAGATGTAATGGAGGCATTTGCAGTGTATTGTTGTGCAGTTAGAGCCTCTAATGTGTAATGAAAGTGTCCTTGAAATTATTCATATGAGATAATGTTTCGTGTGGAAAAAACAAGGCGAGCCTGGTATCCGCAGGGTGTCAGCATCTGATATTTTTAATTGTGTCAGACTTCCACTTGTTTACTTTCTTTAAGATGAGATTCAATTTATGTCTGATTATGGTTTGTGGAATGCTAAATGATCAAATTTTAAACAGTATTGCTGCAATCAAGACCGACAAAAGGCATCAGTAAAGAAATTAAGAAGGCAGAAACAACAATTTCAGATGATACCTGGGTTGCATTAGAGCAAACAAATGCTGCTTTTTTCCTCTTCTCTGTTTAAATGAGCAATTCAACATTCTGAAAATTACATCTTATAGCATTTGTGACAGGGGAGGTACAGCCTGGACAGACTGCCAGTTACTTCCCCTGTGATACTGGGCTCTTGCCATCCTATGACCATGAAGAGGATAAGCAGTTCACAAAGCATTTTTAGGCTCTGGGTACCTGCTCTCCTTCACACAATCTTTCTGAGAGCCTGTGTTAGCCTCATGGCATTTTCCATAGAATATGATGGATCTATCCAAGGTCAGGAAAACATGACTTATTCAACCACAAACTAAACCAGCGGACTATATAAAGATTGACATAGCTGCTGTGGTATCACTGATTGGTTTGTTGATGCTACTTTTGAAACGTCTTATGAACATATCTGGATGACAAGCGTGGATCTCAGAAGCTGTGACCTACTGGCTGGACTACAAACTCAATTTAGCTAAATTTAAACTGACCTAACCTAATATCTCTTCCTCTCTTTTGACATCTTTGAGAGTGAGCATACCTGCCAGTTCTAAATATTATTATGAATGAATAAGTTTTAATGTTATAGAGTTCTGTAGTGCTAGCTTGCACCTTCAGCTAGACACTTAAGTTTTGACCACAGCTTTACCGTCTGCAAAAAATGGCGTGC
Source organism: Haplochromis burtoni (assembly GCF_018398535.1). NCBI lineage: Eukaryota > Metazoa > Chordata > Actinopteri > Cichliformes > Cichlidae > Haplochromis > Haplochromis burtoni. Next base: position 1,696,221 of record NW_024582467.1, read on the forward strand.
TGAAGGTGTAAGCAGGTGAAGGGATGACATTTTCTTAGCGCTAAGAAAGCATTTCTGAGCTGGAAGCTATTCCTGTCATCATGTGGCTAACAACAGACCCAGAGAGCAGACTCAAGCAACAGCTGGCAAATATAAGGTGTTTATTGACAACTGGTGAATTTTAAAGAACTAATGGATAAGAAGTGGGAGTTCAGTTGTTTCGCATGCGAAGCTCCAGCAGAGAGGACATCCAGAAAGAGCTATTACTGACAGAGATGTGTCTGATAAACTGTGTCAGTCTTACTTGTATTGTTGGAGAATGGAGTCGTGGAGATGGTCTGTGGGCAGAGAGGAGGCAGGCTGGTGAATCCAACCTTGGCTGGAGTTTTCCACAGGTAGCTGACGAGTGCACTTCCAAGGAGGCAAATGCAAACAGGTAATTGGGGGGCGGCTAACAGCAACAGCAATCTTGCAAAGAATTGCTGGTGAAGATCTCAGTTCTCTATCATTCCTGTCCATTTTAATCCCTGAATATAAATTGAAATTGCCCCTCTTTTTTGCCGCTCATGTATTTTATCCAGTTCTCTGTCGTGGCCATTTATCTTATTTTTTCCGCCTGCTACTTGATGTTTAGGTTTTTCCTGCTTTGTAGCTATATTTCACAAAGAGCAGGGCAGTGCAAAAGAGATCTCAGTGGGAGGGGGGGAAACTTATAAGGTTCAGCCATAATACACCACATAACACAGGCAGATGTTTTCTTCCATTAGGACACTGTGGCCCCAAGGATGCGTCTTGACAGTGTGAGGTGTCAGCTACACGTTGCGCCGCTGAGACATGCGACTCAGCATAATCGTCCCCAAACCATATGAGGCGTGTGAGCCAGAACTCGACCGTGGTAATCTCCAAAACAGTTTTGTCTGCTTTTTTAGCAAAGTCATCAGTGTTCACTGAAGTGTGGAAAACATACCACAAGTGTTTCTAAGTTTACTCCATCAGAGTTAATTTGGTCTCCTTTGCTCTTGGGGCCTCTGGATGTCTGGAGCCTGGATCTCCTCCATGCCTGCTTCATGCTTTTTGCTTGTTTTCTCTTTTTTCTTTCTCAACCGGTGATCCAGGTGATTGATAAATGTATTTTTTGTCTGTTTGTTTTGTTGGTTTTTGGTTTTTGCCCTTTATCACCGTCCCTCTTCCTCGCTCTTTTTCTTTCCCTCTTTCTTTCTCCCGTTTCTTTTCCCTAGTCAAGTCTGTCCCGTGTTCAGCAAATGAAAATAAAATAAACAATAAAAGCAAAGGTGAATCAAATAGACCAATACAGCAAGGCTGGGATGGTCCGTTTGGTAAAGTAAATCCGTTGGGCATCTTTCTTTGCATTTAGACAATAATTCTGATGGCAAAAGAACCAAACAGGACAGGCAAAAAAAAAAAAAAATTACACATGGGTGCAAGTAACAAACGTATTTAACCACAGCGGCAAACATCGAGGACCCTGGACATCACAAGTAGTCGCAGTATGTTGTAATGGAAATTGTTTAGTCTTTAATTACCATTTTTCACTTTTCAGATTCTCAAGGGGTCGCAGAATTTCTCCTCAGGCGTTAGAGGAGGCTAATTGCAAATAACTCCCAAGCAATTAAATGTCTAAACAGATAACGTACGGTACAATTGCTCACAGAAACCCTGGAACAATGTGTGCAGATTATGTTTGTGTTATATTAATTCATAAAGTTATATTTTTAACTCAAAACTCCTAAGAGGTGAGGAGTATCATTTTTTAAATTGCTGCTTGATCAGTCACCCTCTCATCTCAGTACGATTTCTCCCCCAGGCATCTTATTACCCCTTTCAAAACACAGGCACATTTTGAAAGAATGCCTACCAACAGTGATATCTGATTAGCTCCACAGTCACAGCCAAGATCAGGTCCAAGTTTAAAACACCAAGTAAGGGAGGGTGGCACTTTGATGTTTTGCTCTGCAGAGCAGTTTAACAACATTTTCAGTCCTCTCGAAATATACATGAACATAAATTTCATTTTAAACATGTTTGATGGGCTTGGAAAAATGTACTGTTTAGTATCAGTTAAATATTTCTAGTCAGTTTCTAGTCAGGTCACCTAAAAAACCTCACTTTATGTGGGGAAGAAGTTCCCAGCCTGAGACTCACTTCAAAATCTCCCACAAGCCCAGAAATAGAGTCGTCAACAGATGAAAGCCTCTGCCTTGAATTCACACTGTAATAGGTTTTTCAGGCCCTGAGAGGAAGTGTTCCTGCTGATAATACACTCAACCGACATAATGGTGTTTGATAAAACGTGCACATTTAATAATACATGAAAATATGTGCATTTGTGCGCTGCAGAGCTGCATGTGTGTGTTTTGTGTGCTGCCCTTCCCCCTTCTGCAGCAGGTGATCGGACGCAGGTGTTCCCACCTGTTCATCAGGCCCGGGCAACAAAAGCTGAAGAAGGAAGTGCTGCTAGAAGCCAGTGGGCCATTTGGGAAGCATTCAGGCTGTTTGTGTGCACTATTATAGTGAATGAAGCCTGGTGGCTTTTACCCTCTTTTACAAGGGGAGTGTTTGTTGTTTGGGGGGGGGTTTGTGTGTATGTGTTTGTGATTTTTGATTTTTGATTTTTAAAGACTTGCAGGAAGCCTGTTTGGTATCTGTTCTGTCCTTATCTGGCCCCTGTTTTAAGAACTTTACTTTAATATTTAATAAAAAAGTGTCACTTGTAGTTATCTCTGTTTCTCCCAGACTTTCTCCTCATTAACTTTTAATTGTTACTATATGAAAACATTGCAGCAGGAGCTCCTTTGTGATGCTGTATTGATGAATCGTTCTTATTTTTGCAATTTTAGTACATGGCCGTAGGTGAGGTGAGCAAAGGTTGACCAGCTGTCAGGTTTCTATTCCCATCATTCTGAGCCTTATGAACTCACACCGGAGCACTACTGCAGTGCAAACAGGTGTGGTCATGTCAGTCTTGGAGTATTTATATTAGGTTGGACACTTGTACTGGGTCTTACAATTTAATGGAACATTTTGTCCCACTGTGTGTGAACAAATGCAGATAAGTGTGTCTGCAAATACATTCTCCCAGAAAAGTAGCTCTTGCATGCAATTCCAGTTCCGTGACTGTGTGTGTTTAGACCGAACTGGCCTTACAATTGCTTGCGTTCTAGTTTCCACATCTGTAAATGTGTAAGGGTCATGTGTTGTCATCAGCGGGTGAATGCAAGGCTTTGTGCAGACATTTGTAGAACCACAGCGCCTCAAAGGCATCGCAATGGATGCTGGATTTGATGAGAGGATGTGTAAAGAGGTCCGTTATTGCCTCAGAACTGGAAGAAGAAGAGGTGCAGCAGGCTGTAATGTTTGGGTTCCCAATTGCTTCCCTCCCGAGCTGGCTCTCCAGCTTTGCGATACACCAGGACAGAGACTTCAACTTTCCAGCAGTGATAATGTCAATGAAATTAGATTTTCTGCTCAAACTCCTCAAACAAATTGAAACAAACCCTCCAAGCGTACTCCGGGCTAATAGAAATGAATAAAATAGGATCATACACATGTTTCCATGATGTCCACAGCTGTCACTATCTGCGTGTGCAGTCAAGCATCGGGCCGGCCACAGTTTGTGGAGGCTGTGGCCGCCCCCCGGCTACCACGTAGCTCCATCACCACCTCAGAGAAACGAGCAGCGCTGAGAAATTTGTGTGATCTGTAATCTGTGTCTAAGCTTACAAAGTGAACTGTTTCACAGTTTTTGACATAGCTCGATGGGTGTGACTGTTTGGCAATGCTTGATTTTGTACTTATCAGGTCCACCTAATCCCAAACTGGAACTGAAATCCATTAAAAAAAACTCCAATTATGACTGACATTGTTTATATTCATGAGTTGTGGCTATTATCACTGTGCCGATCAGATCCTGATGAATCGCAATTTAATCTTCATCAGGTAGGATCAACACAATCACACAAATCCCCAGAGGTGTCATTTAGCTGTTTTTCTATAACATGCACTACAAATCAAAGAAGACAAAACAAAATCAATGACGAAAAACTTGTAGCAAAATTAATTAAAGCTCTGCTAAAAGGGAAAAAACTGTTTAGAAATAAAATTTAATCTTTAATGGCTTGGAAAGTGAACCAAGATAATGTAGAGGATGTCTGTAGTTTTTTCACATTATTTAAATTTGTCAACCCTGAGGAGCTTCTTGAGTTTCATGTTTCTTGAGACCGATGTGTACGTGAGCGTGACAGAAACATAGCCTTCATAAAGTTGTGTTTGTTTACCCATTCTGAACTTCTTAAATCTATTCCCTGAAACAAAAAATGCCCTCGGTGTTGTAATAAAAGTAAAATCTAACACTAAAATGTAGAAATTTAACTGTGCTAAACAAGAACCAATAAAAAGCTGAGTTTCAGTGGTTAACCTGTTCTGACCAGTAAATGAAAAAACAAATGTAAACATACATTTATGCTTGTAAACTTTGATTTTCTTCCAGAGCCATATTCTGTTTGACCGTCACTTTGCATAAATCTGTAAAGTCCCAGTGTCCTCAAAATGTACTGTTGTAATTTACTACATTTATAATGCCACCACAACCAACCCATTTTAAGCAACAGCAGGCCACATTTGGAGGAGAGGGCATGCAGTCAAGTAATCAGTTAAAGCCTGTAAGCTCAGTTAGAAAGCTGCATCCATCTGTACCTGCAACACTGCCACACGATAACTGCTAACTGAAAATAACATTTAACCTGGGAGCCGTGTTGTGTTCTGCATTGACAATGCATCACAAACACGGCTGAGAGGTCCGGTTTACATTCAAATTTTATTCGTCACATACACAGTCATGCACAGTACAGCATGCAGTGAAATGCTTGTGTCCCAGCAGACAGGCTGCAGACGTGGACGCAGGATCTCAGGGCTTGGTTTAGTATGGGGGGGGTCTAGCCAGGACCCTTACTGATACCACCCCCAGGCGGGAATCGAACTGGCGACTCCCGCCAGTCTTACCACTATAAAAATGAATCAATAAAGCACACAGACACATATTTGTTCCTGCTGTAAAACTGGGTACTGTCACATGAGTCTGCAGGGACAGCCTCAAGTGGCCATTCGAGGAACTGCACTTTTATGCTGCGGCTCAGCCACACAGCTTTTGCCTTGGTTTTGACCGAGACTGATGACATCTTGTTGCTCTAGGTAGTGTAGTGTGTTTTTAATGCTACCAGGGGCACAAAAAAGTGAGGGGGGGGGGAGATGGTCAGTATGAGGATGACAAGAATATAGAATATATATAGAAAATATAGAATGGAGATACCCATTGATGTGGAAGTGTTCCTAGAGCTAAAAGACTGCAGAGGGCATCTTTCACAAAACATTTATTTATTATAATTATTACTAGCAGTAGTGTATATAGATATCTATCTATCTATCTCATTTCTATATTATTATAGAAAACAATACTGATAAAACCAACACCTGCATCTTAGGGCATTTGCACATTTGTTTTAAACAATAAATAAAAGTTGTTCAGGTTTAAAAACATTGCCAGCGCGAGTGTTTTGCTGTTGTTTTTTCAGAAGACAAATTTAATCTTAGACAGAATCTGTCACAGCAGTGACAAAGAAGCGACATGGCCAGAGGCAAAATGTCACCTTTAATAAAGCTGTGGGTGCATGAAATTATCAATTCTAATAATAAAAGAACTCCACAGATGTCCTGCTTTGCATGCAAACTTAGACTGCCTTCATCTTTTGAGATGAATGGCAGCTAATAAACATGGAACAAAACAAAGAATAATAAAAAAAAATTATCGTTGTAAAAACACAATAAGTGTAAGAATTTGCCTTTCAGAACTATAATGACATTGCCAGTGTATCAAAATAAGTAAAATCTCATTGTGTGCCATCACTTTCAATTCAAACTAAACCAAGCACAGCCTTTTATATTAATTATTGTTATATGTAACAGTGAAAGTCACATGATGTAGAAAAGCACCACTAAGATGCTGTAGTGCTGTTATAAAAGTGTCGCTATTTACACACATCTACTAATACAGCTGCTTTATGCAATATTCAAATAAACATGTAATTCTTTGGTTCGTCCACTAGGTTGTGGCATTTCCCCCACAGCCTCAGTCGTGTTCAAACATCTTGTGCTCTAAAAGCCAGCTCCCTGCTGTGTGTTTTACACAGAAGAGTATCCCCTGCTGATGTTGTAATTTTTTTCGCTTCTACATCTCAGGGCTCAAAAGATGCTCCGCTCTATCTGATGTCAGCACGCTGTCCTTTCCATTACAAAGCAGGAGAATAAGAAGCAGGTCCTGTGAGGACAGGTCTCTGGGGTGGACACAGGCTTCTTGTCGAGCTGACAGATCATTTTGGTTCAACATAAACCTCCCCCCCATGCAGCAGCTACTGACTTTGATGTTATGTTTATGCTCCTGCACGAGAGCAGAGAAAGGGAGAAAACTGCTTCCATGTGCATTTGTTTTAGAGCAGTGGGGACAAAATGGCATAAAAACAAGGTTTTTAACTTTGTTGTCTTGCATTTCAGGGCTCGAATTCCCTGACATTTAAACATGGCATTTAATCTGACATTTAATCACTAACCCTTAGCTTTAACCTAGCATGAGCTAAATTCAAAAATGAACCATGCAGCAAAAAATATACCTCCAAATGGCAACTGAACTAAAATGACTCCAATCCTACATTTCCATCCTGGTGAAGACGCCACGTTCCCCTGAAGGTCATTCAAGAACAAACACCTGAGGTTTAGACTCGTGTGCAGGGTTACTGCCTGAGAAATGTCGGTTTTTATTTAGCAAAATTTGACTCCAGTTAACAGCAAGACAGACTGGAGTAAGCAGAGGATCATGTGGAGACACCAGCTGCAGCATATTAAAATGCAGCACAGGTATCTTTCATGAGCAGAATCCTGCAGAGGCGCGATACGCTGCTTTACTGACATCTAATGGTATGCAGCGTGAACTCCAACGATAGTGATGTCAATAAATCTGTCACAGTGGTATCTATAATTCGTATTTTAAACTGTGCAGGGAGCTACAGTGGAAACAGAAGCATTATTAATAAAAGACCTGACAATATGATGGGCCTCTGTTCCAGCAAAATCCAGCATTTTTCTATCTAAAGCTGAGAATGCTGGATTTTTTCAGCATCATTTTTCAGAGTCATAACTATTCCAGTTAATCAGGCATGTATTTGAGCAGGTCATGCATTCAACAACTGCTTTGTTAGTGCTTTTCTAGACAAATCATCTTTAAACTGAAGTAGATCCTTGCATCTATTTTCTTCACACGCTTATAAATTGATGTGGGGTTTTTTTATCGTAAAATCACAATTGGCTAATACTGGAACTTTTGCCAGTGTTATAATTTATTTTATCAATATCCTGGATGCATGAACGTCTTTAAAATTTTGTTAAATAACACTTACATACATTTAAGTGGGGGGATTTGAACCCTCTTTCATTCATCAATCTTATGCCATGATCTAGGTCTGGGCTTGCAGGGGAAGCAGTCTCAGTGGAGCTGCTCAGACCTCCATCTCTCCAGCTACCACCCCTAACTCCTCTGCTGGGACACAGAAGCATTCCCAAGCCAGGCGAGAGCCATGATCTCTCCAGCATGTTCTGGATCTCACAGTTGGGCAAGCTCAAGAGACCTCACCTGGGAAGCATCCTAGTCAGATGCCTGAACCACCTCAACTTTTGGAGAGGCAGCAGCTCTATTCTGAGACCCTCTCGGTTGAGCATGTATTTGGCTAAGGGAGAGAGCCCGGGCTGGGAGAAGTATTTCTGGGCACTACACCCTTTTCCTGCTGAGAGCTATGGAGGTCCTGATTCTCATCCACGCCACTCCATACTCAGCTGCAAACCAATCCAGTGTGATTATCATCCACTGGGGTCAGCACCCCAATGTCTTTATACAAGTATGACTCCTTTTGTATTGCTCCTTTGTTCTATTTTGACGGGTTTTTGTTTGCAGTTATTTTGTTAATTGTCTGACAGAATAAATTATATTTCCAAAACATATTCCCTATATATTTTTTATTTCTGCTAATCTTTAGAAGAGAAAACCTTTGTTCACTGAGTGCAGCTGCGATCTGAAAGATGCTCTCTGACTCAGGCCAATTCATTTGTTGTGGTTTAACTGTTGTTGCTAGATCTTTATCACTGAGCTACAGGTTCATGTGAAAGATGCATTAGATGGGGCGTATAAACGCAGGAAGCAGTGGATGTAAGGCTGTGTTCAGTGTTAACGGGTTTGGGGGCTTTGTGTCAGTCTGAAAGGGAGTGGGAAATCAAAGGTTGGGCTCCAAAGCCTCCACTTTCTTTTGAAAAAGAGAAAAGTGGAGGGAGTAAAGAAAAAGATCTAACTTCAGCACCCAAATTAACCATCTGAGAGACACATGTGAGGTGGTGAATCTTTTAGATATTGAAGGCTCTTTGGTGAAGCTTTGAGAAAGATGGCAGGATACCTAAGCTGGTTCTCTGGCTAGATTATTGCCAACTCTCACACCCAAATCTTAAAAAATAATGCAGGCAAGTTAGCATAACCTAACCACAAAGACTGAATCTCCTAGGTAATGAGATATATATATCTATATATATAGATATAGATCTATCTATCTATCTATCTATCTATCTATCTATCTATATATATATATATATATATATATAGATATAGATATATAGATATATATATATATAGATAGATATATAGATATATATAGATATAGATAGATATATTTTCCCTCATATACAAAGTGTAAAAACTAAATTGTGGTTTTATGGATGATTGCTGTGGCAGTACATTTCCTCCCAACACTTCAGTATCGATCAGTCCTTCTTAGCTCATCCAGCAGACACGCTGTGGTCAAAACTTTTCAACTGACGGTCTTTCATTTATTTTTATTTTTCTGGAAGTGAAATCAATGATTCTGGAAACTGGTGTCCAAACAATTCTTGTTATAAACTGTGAAATTATTTTTGCTTTGGTTCAAAAGACAGAAAGGTTTCGTTATTATAGGCCCCACGAAGGCAGAGACCAAAGTTTAAACCAAAGTTAAAAAGCTTCATCATTGTTGGATAAAAGCATCACATGTTCCATCATGTGAGTCCTGCAGCAGCATTATAAAAACTGAAAACGAGGGAATAGGCTATGATAAAGTCATGGAAAAAACTGGCCTCTTGTTTTCCCACACAGATTCACACAGCACTTCATTCTATGCTCAAAATGCAGCTCTTTGGAGTAAAATCCATGTATTATAAAGCTGCCTTGTTTGTCACTGTCTCTCCCAACAAAGGGCAGCAAATGAAGCTCGGTACAGTGGCTGAAAAATCTAAGTCTAAAAACTCTTTGGTGAAAGATAAAAGAACACAAGAGCACATAACTGTGCACAAATTAAGAGTAGCTGCTAATGTCTTGACTGTCCCAGAGGACGCATGAGTGAAAGTTCATGGACTGTGAAACAATGTCACAGACTCTGACTTTACTGCTGCTCTGCTAAGAGAAACGGGCCAAATGTAGCACTGGTCAGAATATTTTGAGTTTAAATTAAAATAACTAATGGCAAAAAAATGGCGGTCTGTCATGATTTACAGGCAGTTTAAAGAACTTTAACGGCAGACTTTCTACAGGAACAAGGCAGGGAGCTCTGGGAGCAGAGGAGACAAGTTGCCCCAGTCAGAGTTAAGTGTTATCAGAGCTTTCTGATAATTAAGAGGAATTAGAGTCCAAGATTTGGGTTTTTAATCTTTCAGCAGATAGTTAGAGGGGAGGCAAGTGAGTAATATGTGAGCTATTTTCTTTTGCAGGTAGAGGACCAGCTTGTGGAAGTGAGTAAAGCAGCAAGCTTGAGATAAGTTTCCCAAAGGAGCACCGGGATCAGCAGTAGAGCTTTTCAGTCACCCTTTCAGCAGGGAAGGTGAAAGGGTGTCCAGCAGAGAGTGGAGCACAAGCTGGTCATTAAAGACTGCAGGCTGATGAGGAGATAGAAAACAGGTGCGACAGCAGACGCCACCAGCAGGCCGGCCCACCTCTCCACCTGAGAGAGGAGAGAAAGAGGAAATTTGACCTCTGACTTCTAATATAAAGCAGATCTGTGACAGTTTTGTGAGGTTTGCCTTTGTCAGCCCAGCTCATTACTCATAGTTGTTGAGATGTGTGTGCAATCAACTCAAGTTTTTCAGTTTATCAAAAGTACAAAAGGTTATAAATGATTTTAAGCTGAACAAACATGCTTTAGATTGTGGGAGGAAGCTGGAGTATCTGCTGGATAACCACACCAGTGCAGGGAGAACACGTGAACTCTGCACATAGATGCTCCAGCCGTCCAGGACCTTCTTGCTTTGTTGCACAGTACTGACTGTTTTTATTTAACTGAAACAATACATGCACCCAGAAGCTTTGCTGGCTTTCAGAGCTCCTGAGCTCTTCACATAATATTCATCAGCCTGACACCAGGGTCAGAGTCAAGAGGCAGCCTCTTCAGAGCCAACTCTAGCCAATTCACATAATGAAGACCATTATGGAGATACCCATACTCATATGACTGCAGTTGCATCCAGTGTTTGTCTGGGAGTAACCACATCTCTATAGCTGCACAGACATATTTGAGTCACCCATTTAAATTGGAGTTATCTCATTCCTTTTAATTGATGATAAAGGTCATTGCTTCAGCAACCTTTACAGATTTGCGAGTATCATATAAAAAGCTAATTATATACGAGAGCTACAAAACAGGAGTCAGGTCTCTATAATCAACTGGTAAAAGTAAGTGGCCACAGTAAAATGATTTGGTCATCAGCAACTCAGGGAAACAAAAATGATAATAACGAGCCATGTTTTTTTTTCTGGCACTTTATTATAAATCTGCATCGGCAAGAGTTCATGTGCAAGTAGGGTGGCTGAATCAGTGAAGGGTGATGGTGGAGGGTCAGAGTTTTTTATGTCTGTGTGTGTATGTGTGCGTGTAGGTGGTGCAGAGGGAAGAGGTGAATGAAGGTCTCTAGTTCGTGTGTGTGTGAGAGTCAGGACAGAGCAGGGAGAGAGGATTCAGCATCCTGACAGCCTGATGGACGAAGCTGTCTCTCAGTCTGCTGGTTTTCACCCCGAGGCTCTTCAGTCTCCTTCCCCGATGGCAGCAAACTGAAAAAGCTGTTGGACGGATGAGTGGAGTCACCTGAACTGCAGAGGGCTTTTAGGGTGAGGCGGGTGCAGTAGATGTCCTGGAGGGAGGGAAAGAAACACCCACGATACTCTCAACTGCTCTCACTGCTCGTTGTAGCTTTTTCCAGCAGGAGCCATACCACACAGTGATGCAGCTGGTGAGGATACTCTCAATGGTGCCTCTGTAGAAGGTGCTCAAATGGGGTTGAGGCTCTCGCTCTCCTCAGTTTATAGAGGAAGTAGAGTTGCTGTTGGGCTTTACTGACCAGTGATGCAGTGTTTTTGACCAGGAGAGATCTTCTGAGACGTGCAAAGACATGCAGGAACTTGGTGCTGCTTACCCTCTCCACAGCAGCACCATTGATGGTTAGTGGGGTGTGCAGGGTGTGATTCGTCCTGAAGTCTGTGATGATCTCCTTAGTCTTCTCCACATCCATGGACAGGTTGTTGTTGCTGCACCACTCGACCAGATGGTTAACTTCACTCATGTAGTAGATCTCATCATTGTTGCTGATGTGACCGACCACAGTTGTGTCGTCTGCATACATGCGTTTGCGTGTATTGATAATAATAATAATGGATTGCTTTTTATACCGCTTTTCGAGGCCCTCAAAGTGCTTTACAATTCATTCACTCTCACATTCACACACTGGTGGAGGCAAACTACAGTTGTAGCACCGCTGCCCTGGGGCAGACTGACAGAAGCGAGGCTGCCATATCGCACCATCGGCCCCTCTGGCCATCACCAGTAGGCGGCAGGTGAAGTGTCTTGCCCAAGGACACAACGACCAAGACAGACAGAGCTGGGGATCGAACCGGCAACCTTGAACCCCCTGAACCACGGTCACCCCTTTACACACTCTGGGGATAGTGTCACCGCACGATCTGATATCGTCGTGTTGGTGTTGTTCCCAGATCATCATACTAAATGTTGTTCCAGGATCAACATTGCAAGTGACCAATCAGAATGTTGTGACGTCATACTTTTGCGACTTCGGGAAAAACTGCCGTAAAACAAAAAACTGTACTTAAGCTGCGAGAAACCACCTCTGTCCGCCGATCAATGGACCCTGACCCTAACCCTTTAATAAACGGTAAGCAGAATTGATATTGTCCTTGCAACATTGGAATTTAATAAATGCACGAATGGCTTGGCGCGCAAAATAATAACGTCACAACAATGTGATTGGTCACTTGCAATGTTGAACCTGGAACAACATTTTCATGATGATCTGGGAACAACACCAACACGACGATATCAGATCATCCAGTGTGCACCACCTGGTCTTTGGGGTGGGTGGAGTCTTCTGTGCGGGGGTGTCATTCTGTCCCTCAAAGTGAGCGAAGGATTCATTTAGCTCATCCGGTTGAAAGGTGGAACTGACCTCTGAATAAGAAGAAGCAGAATGCCGGAGGGTGTATCCTGCCCTAAATATTCCCAAACTATAAGCAGCAGAAGTGTCAATTAAATGAGGAAACATTTAGAAAGTCCTGAGAAGTTTAAGTGTAAAATAGTCCTGCGGTTTTTCTGCCAGTGTCCTCACAAGAAGTGATCACAAGAAAACAACAACGGGCTGCGAAAAGATTATCACTAGAGTCGGTGCAACCACTGGGCGTCATTTTGTATTCACTGATCAAGACTCGTGACAAGTTTGTGCCTTCACGAGGAGCCGCCCTCTGATTTATTACAGGCATTCATTCATTTCAGAGACTAATAACTTTACTACCTGTGAAATATTATTAAGCAGTTAGATCATTGTCTCATTTTCTTACACGCCATCAGCAAAAGTCAGAAAGTCAAATGCAGCTGAAGGTAATAAAATATTCATAAAGAATTGTCCTAGAAATCCATTCATTTTGTTGTTGTAAATATTAATAACTTGCCTACAAATGGATTTTGGCTCAGATGCCCTGCAGCCTTTTTTCATAAGGCAAACAATCAAACAGTCCATGAGCTGTTTCATATATTAAAGACTTAAAACACTGGACGCGTCACTGGACATCCTGTTTCTAACGGAGACCTGGATTCGCCCCGGTGAGTGCTCTTCCTTTTCGGAACTTCTTCCACTGGATTGTGCTTTCTTTAACTCTCCTAGGAGAGTTAGGAGTGGAGGTCTAAGCTCGGTTTTTAGAAGTAAATTCCGAGTGCGGCAACTGCCTCCTGCCTCGTATTCCAGCTTCGAAGTACAACTACTGGAGCTGTCCGGTTCCCCCGGACCCTCTGTGTGGTGGTGTATCGACCTCCGAAGCGCAACAAGGATTTTATCCGTGAATTTGCTGATCTTTTAGGATTTATCTTTTTAAATTATGATTGTGTTCTTATTTGTGGTGATTTTAACATTCATATATGCTGTGAGGCAGACCTATTGGCTAAGGACTTTCTTGCCCTTATTGACTCTTTTAATATCACTCAGTGGGTGAGAAAATCAACCCACACTAAAGGGCATATGCTGGACTTGGTATTGTCGTATGGACTGGATATTTGCATCACGGACATTAATGATGCTGGGATTTCGGACCATTTCCCAGTTATGTTTGATGTTCAGTTATGCAATATGGAACTGAACTCTGAGGGTCCACTGAGCCTATCGCGTCTGATTAATTCTGAGGCTGTTGCCCTTTTCTCTGCGGCCTTTGCTAACTCTGTCTGTTACGATGACATCAGTAATGCACCTCTCTCGGTTGATGGCGTAGTCAACTCTTTTATTTCTACATGTTCTTCTATTTTGGACACTGTGGCTCCAGTAAAGACTAAATGCCATAAAACCCCTCGCCAACTCTGGCTAAATGAATCCACCCTCGCTCTTAGACGTGAATGTCGTCAAGCTGAGAGGAGATGGAAAAAAGATCAACTTCAGGTGTCCCTTAACATCCTGCATATGAGCCGATCTAAATTTCAGAATGCTGCCAAAATGGCAAAAACTTCTTTTTTGTCAAACATTATTGCAACTAATAGTCACAATCTTCGAGTTCTGTTCAAACTCTTTAACTCAGTGGTTAATCCCTGCTCTGATGTTTCGATGGGTGCCTGCCCGGCCCTCTGCGAAAAATTTCTTAATTATTTTATAGATAAAATCTCAGTGTTAAGGGCCCCACATTCTCCGGTAGTAAATCAAGCCCCAGTTTCCGAATGTTCAACAGTTTTTCAACAGTTGGAGCCTGTGTCATTCTCGACTTTAAAGGAAATAATTAATAACCTGAGAAGCTCAAATTCTCTGCATGACATTATTCCTTCTCGTATCATTAAGGATGTATTGATTCTCTGTCATGATGGGAAAATATTCCTCTTCTTCTGCCCTTTTTCGCTGTGGTGTGCTCCAGGGCTCGGTATTGGGTCCTGTGTTGTTTTCCCTGTACATGCTGCCCTTGGGCTCCATTTTTGAAAAACATAATGTCTCTTTTCACTGCTATTCTGATGATATTTAAATCTACCTCCACCTGACTGGGGATGTTTCATCTTCACTACATCCTCTGTTTGATTGTCTGAGGGATGTCAAAGACTGGTTATCACGTAACTTTCTTACTTTAAATGAAAAGAAGACAGAAATTATCGTTTTTGATAGAAATATGCCTCTGGGACAACTGGCTGGCACACTCGGGCCTGTTGCTAACCACCTCACTGATGCTGTTAGGAATCTTGGAGTTTTCATGGATAGTTCCTTCAAACTAGATAAACAGGTTTCTGCTGTGGTAAAAACCAGCTTTCACCAGCTACGCCTAATTTCTAAGGCTAAACCTTATATACCATGCAAAGATCTGGAGAAACTCATTCATGCTTTCATCACTTCAAGACTGGATTATTGTAATTCTCTCTACTTGGGCCTCCAATCTTCTCTTCTTCAGCGATTGCAGCTGGTCCAAAATGCCGCAGCATGTCTCTTGACCGGCATTAGAAAGTATGACTCTATCACCCCTGTTCTGGCCAATTTACACTGGCTTCCTATTAAATACCGAATTGATTTTCAAATTTTATTGTTTACTTATAAAATCCTCAACAATATGGCACCTGACTACCTAGCTGATCTCCTCAGCCCTCAGAGAGCACTGAGATCATCGGGCCAACTGCTCTTAGTGCAACCTAGGTCTCGGCTGAAGACCAGAGGAGACCGTGCCTTTGCCGTTGCTGCACCCAGGTTATGGAATACTCTCCCTCTTCATATTCGCGCATCAGATTCCATTCAGTCTTTTAAATCACGTCTAAAAACTTATTTGTTTAACCTGGCATTCAAGGCTAATTAGGGTAATTTACATCTGGCTCTGCATTTAGATTATGTAATTATTTTATATTTTATTTATTTTATTTATATCTGTAATTTATATTTTATATTGTGATTTTTTTTTTATCTGTATCATGATTTTACTGGAAAGCACTTTGGTGTACTTCGGTCTTTAAAATGTGCTATATAAATAAATTTTGATTTGATTTGATTATGACACACAAATCACTGGGAAATGATTCAAGGATGACTTTTGACATTTGATGGCACATGAGGGACAGAAAATTGTGCATTATTCATTTAATTTTGTTTAATTTCATTTTGCAGGTAAAATCTTATAAATAATATAAATATACTGTACCAGATATATGGTTAAAAGCTGTATGTCATGTGTAGTCCCTGTGCGCAGGTCCCTGCAGTGTACAAATAATAATTAAATTAAACAATTAGTGTTTGTTTGAATTGACATGTCAGCTGTTTAATAATGTTAAACCATCGTAATTTACAGTAAATGTAGAGCAATGTATTTTTTGTGCAGCCCAGGAGACTTAGGCATCATGTGATATGGCTAAATTTACTTTGTCAGGAGGAAGCACGACAGATATGTAATTTACACTGACAGAATGTCAGATTATTATTTAATATTTCATAAATCTGATGTATTTATTATTTTATATATTATTTATACCTGCAGAGAGACAGACATCCATTCATATATACATCTTACTCTCATATTTATGTCCTTTTTATCTGTTTCAGTGCATCTTTTCTACACAACTGGGACATGGAGTAAAATAGTGTCCAGTGCTCTAAACCTATTTTCACTGCTGCATTTGTAGAATTGTTTTCTACATGCTAGTGCACTAACTTATAAATGAAGACAGAATTAAAAACCACGATGACATGCTGGGAGCTCCGGGTTAGATTAGTCTAGTTAGCTATCATCAAGATAAGGTCATTTCACATTATTTAATTAATTTATTTCATGTTTTCTGAATTGATTTATATTTAGTAGATTAACTATTTCATAAATTAATCATATAACTGGTTAAGGTTCCAGCTGTTGATGGTGGTCTCCTTCACTCTGCCTGGCTGTGTTTTGTTTACAGCTTTTTTTATCTTGTTTGTTTAGATTTTCTATTCATTCTGTGCAATACTGCAAATGTTGGTATCGATTCAATATCAAGTAAATACAGGGCTAATATTACTGATGCCAATACCAGTATAAATACTATACTGGCTGCTTATAAGAGCAGTGTGTCATGCTTTAAAAGATGAATCATCATAAATTTGTGAATTCTAGACACATTTTAATAATCAAATAATCTAAATATTTATATATATTCAACAAAACACCAGCTTTTCGTGTTTTGGGGAGATTTGTTTCTCTAAAATGCTTTTGGTCATCTTCTGATGTTTAAATGTGCTCTAGACTATAAATTAAACGTGAGAGTCAACACTCCTTATCCATCTTCACTCTAATGATGATTTGGATCTAAGAAAGTTTCCCTACCTCAGAGTCTGTCTTCTGATGCTTTTACTACTTTCTTATCCGCAGTGGTACTTAGTAATGGTCTGCTGGAAAATTGAGGCACAGCCGTTTTTATTTGTACAAGTACAACCCTGATGAGGTGATCACGTCAGCCTGGCTGTCATCTGAATGCTGCTTCAGTTGAAGGATCAAAGAAAATGTCTCACACAAAGGAACCAAACTGGCTTAAATCTGATCCCTGATCGAGGTGCAGAAACTTAACTTAAAATAGTTCCTGTTCATTGTGCATATTTTATGGATTATTTCTAGGTTCATGACAGATTTTTGATTTGGTGTCAAACCTTTCAACCCCAGTGTAATGTGTTGCTCAAAGGAGAACGTCGGGCTGCTGTTATGTTGGTCTCCATGGTGATATTTTTTAAGTTTGCCTCTCTTTTGCACACAACTGAAACTTTTTGACTTTTTCTCAATTTATAAAGGTGATTTTCTTCCTCATTCTCTCCTGGAGAGCACTGCTGCACAGAGACATGAAACATGGGAGTTCAAATCAAAGCTGTGACAGAGGGAGTGTAATACAATCTGAATCAATTTACCCCAATCTGTCAAATAAAAAATAAAATAATGCTAAATATGGTTGTTGTTGTTGTTGTTGTTGTTGTTTGGGGGTTTTTTTGCTTGTTTTTAAATACGGTCGTCATGATCCCCTGGGATTGGTCATTTTTTTTAGTTTGCATCTGTAAGAAATATATTTCAGTTTGTGTTTCTGCTTTCTTTGATTCTTCAGTTTTGAGTTCTGGATTCTTGTGTTTTTACTTTGGGTGCCTGTGTTGATTTAATTATTAATATTGTGACTCATTTTAGTTTTGCAATATTATGACCTTTTTATAATCACTCCTGAGTCTTCAGGAGTTTTCATTTCTCTGTTCTAGTTTGAAAGTTTCTTGTTCCTGCTTGGATTTTTATTTCTTCCCCGTCATCAACCTGATTATATTCAGCTGTGCCTCATTCACATTTCTGTGCGGATTTCTCTTTTTTGGATTTACAATCCCAGTTTCAAAAAAGTTGGAGCACTGTGTAAAATGTAAACAAAAATATAATCAAATAATTAGCGACTCCCATAAAGCTGTTTTGTTTAATTCAGAAAAAACATGTAAAATGTTTAAACTGAGACATTTTACTATTTCATGAAAAGTATTAGCTCATTCTGAATTTGAAGTCATCAACATGTCTCAAAAACGTTTGAACAGAGGCAACGAAAGCCTGGAAAAGTAACCAGTACTAAAAAGAAACATTCGGAGGAACATTTTACAATTAATTTGGTTAACTGGCAACAGATCAGTACTGTGATTGGTTAGAAATTCAAAAAACATCTCACACATTCATTTGTCTGCAAAAACTATGTCTACAAATTGTGGAACAATATCAGAATTTTGTTTCTCCATGTAAAATTGCAAAGACTTGAATATCTTATCATGTATAGTACCTAACATTATCAAAAGGTTCAGAGACTCTAAGGGACTCTCCGTGTGCGAGGGAAAAGGCTGAAAATGGCCCGAGACAAAGTAGAAAATAGTTCTGAAGTAAAACGAATCAATCGTGGAAATTCTTTTGGGAAAACAAGAGCCTGGGTCCTCCAGACTAAAAAATGTAAAAAGGCTTGTTTTCATCCTGCTGTTAAAAAGTCTGCATTTCTGATGGGACAGAGGTGCATTAATGCCAGTGGCACTGACAGCTTGCACATCTGGAAAGGCATCACCAGTGCCAGCAACACTGAAAGGTATAGTTGGGTCTTAGAGTAAAATATGCTCCCATTTGGATCTTTTTCAGGGAAGACCTTGAATATTTCAACAGGACAATGCTAAACTGCAGGCAGCAGCTATTATAACAGCATGGCTCTGAACTGGCCTGCCTGTACTCCAGACCTGTGATCATTTGAAAATATTTGACACATCATGAAAAGAAAAATACAACAAAGAAGAACAAGGACTGTTGGGCAGCTAGAATCCTCTGTCTGACAAGAATGGGACAGAAATTAAGAAAGCACCTTAAACATGTGGTTATCCTAACTGGGCTTTCATTAAATTGGTGAAGATGTACAGGAAAGAACCTTAGACAGCAGCCGGGGGAAACAAAATCTCCTACATGGCAGACTGAGAAAACTAACGTCCCCGTGCACCTCGGGCAAAAACTCGTTCATCCCAAGAACAAAACACCCAAACACAAACTAAAGACCAACATGTATGTTATGCAGTGCAGTGATGAGTGCTTGGAGCGTTTACCCAGGAAAAACCAATCAGCCCACAACACAAGAGAGCCACCTCAACAGCTGGGAATCCACTGTGAATGACTGACGTTGAACAGAGGTTGAGGTTTATGACACCAGTTATCAGCCATCTACAATGCAGTCTTGAGATCCTTTCCCGGGTGTTTAAACGCCCACTCTCAATAGTTCACACAATGATGGCGATATCTTACACTGGTTTCACACTCATGTGATCAATACTGGGTCAATGACAATCAGGGGTTAAAAACCTGGGACTCTCTCTGGGTTGTTTTCGAACTGAAGAAGCTTTTTGGATGAGAGGAAAGATCTTCACAAACCAAAAAGAAACTCGCTTGCCTTCTCTTCAGCTCTCGAGTCTACAAATTGTGTTTCGGCTTTGAGGGAATTCCCGGCAGCAGGATCAATGAAGAAATTATAACGCTTGTGCAGCACTTACAACCAATGACGATCATTATGATTATCAAAGTGAGCGTGTGATGGGGCTTCCATTGGCAGGCAGCAGGGATTAGAGGATTATTTCTCTCCCCTGTCTTTGGCCATCTCTCTATCGTTCTCGCTCCCTGGATTAGGTTTTATCTACAAAGTAATCGGGGCTTTTCTCTTGTCTGACAGGACTACAACTCCCACACTTTTACACACACAGACACACACACACACAGATACACACAGAGATTACATCGACACTGCACAGTCTACTGCGATATTGACTCAGAGACTTAAACCAGGCAGAAAGGGATGCGATAAAGCAGAAAAATCTGGATTTCCACAGGAATTATTTTGTATGAAATCTCTTCTTATCTCCGCACAAACAATATGAAGCCACCTGAATGAGATTTCCTTCTCTGACGTTCTTTGCATTTGGTATAAACAAACACTCTGAGCAGTCAGATTTCATTCCAGGAGTGGTGAAAGATACCAAAATCCAAAGGTAAATATTGTATATATTCAACACCTATTGTAGAGAGCTGTTGTAGTAACAAAATACAGCTCAGACAACGAACCGGGGCTGGTACTGAGTGATCTTTTGTTTTTCCTCCGGAAATTTTGAGCTGGCATATAAATTATTAATGGGCGCAGGATCATAGCTGTAAAGGACACCAAGGTCCTTTTTTGCATTACTTAAGGGAATTAGTGGGGTGGCGGGCGGTTTGCATACACAGTAGATATTACATCTATCTGTTATTTTAAGACAGCATGAAATGTTTTCAGGCTAAATCTTAATCTTAATCTTAAACTTTGGCCATTTATGGAGGATATATGGAAAC
The DNA here is from genome assembly GCF_018398535.1 of Haplochromis burtoni. Classification (NCBI taxonomy): domain Eukaryota; kingdom Metazoa; phylum Chordata; class Actinopteri; order Cichliformes; family Cichlidae; genus Haplochromis; species Haplochromis burtoni. Next base: position 1,716,658 of record NW_024582467.1, read on the forward strand.
GTGAAATGTAATGTATGTTTTTATGTAAGACAAACAGCATTTTGAAACACCTACTGTTTCCAGCAATGAAAAAAAGATTAAAAAAGATTTAAAAAGATATTGATATTGCCATATTGAATTTTAATGTGTCATTTCTGCAACACATATATATATATTTGTGTAATTTATTGCTAAAGAATGTTATTTTTTGGGGGGGGGGGGCACAGTGCTGATTTAGAGGTCTTAAAAACTAAAAAAAAAATCATGCATTAAAAATGATTCACTTGGCATCACTTTGCAGTTCTTTGAAAAGTGGTGTTATATTTAATAATATCTGCGGTGAGGCGGTTGTTTTACATGCAGTCGGACATGTTAAAAGAGAACATCAGCATTACTGTGAAGCTTGTTTCACAGACTGAATATAACGTGAAGGGAGAAGAAGACCTCAGGCTCGGCTTTCTGTGTGCTTTGCTTTTCCAGCTGCGCAGCTACATCAGCCCCAATAAACATGTCAACACTGTGAATGTTGCTTCAGGGAGTCATTTATTGTTGCCTTTGTGTGCATGTTGTTGTGTCTCCGAACATAAATGTACTCATGAATTAGAATTACAAGGCTACATTTGACTTGACCTTTACTGCGCATATATCTGTGTTGTTGCTTTGGAGCCTATCTGATTTGCTCTTGTTCACATTTAGCATCGCACTTAATACTCATCGTTTTGAATATAAAGTGTTGGTAATAATAAATGTGCAGTATCACCAGCAGGTGTCGTGACATCTCCATGAAGCCTCGCTTTTATTTTGCTCTCAGACTTTTGGCAGCAAATTCAGACCACACCACCCTTTTCCTACCAGAAGTCTTTAAACACCAACATTAGACTAAGGCGCTTGAAACAGCCAATTTAGAGTTTCCTGTGGGCGCAGTGATTTACTAAAATGCGTGTAACAGACCCACGACAGGACACGTCCACACATTCATGCTTTCCAGCATTCTTTATTATTACGGTTGTCGTTTTCACACACTGGCTGCAGCTTCCACACTCCCCCCCACACACACATCAACAACAATAACTGCAGCAGAACCCAGCACAGACCTTAAGCCGACCGGCGAGGCGTGATTGCGCATGCCGCTCAGGTGCGTCCGCCTCCCCTGCAGCGGCACTGCAGACCACGCCCCTACACAATGTGCAAAAAGAGATGGAAATACTGTTGGATGACGCATATTGATGATTATTTAAACCCCAAATTTCACGGTTGGATTTATTACTCCACATGAGATGCATTTTCCCTTGTTTGACGTTCTGTTCTTGTGTAATTTGGCATCTCCAGACTTTCTTTTCTGTTTCCAGAACAGCCAGCCATCCCACTGAATCCTTTTCTGATGATTATTCAGTAAAGAGTGGATGGATCAACTGATGGGGCAGCTGCATCTCTCTGGTCCCGTGCCAGGTCTTAGCTGGATGTTTTCTTATTTCTTAAGGACTTTTAGAAATTGTTCATTTCTTTAGTCCTGCAATGTTGGACAAGGACGCACACTGTGCTGAGATTTTTTGAGTTTTCAGTTAATACCATGTTGGGAATCACCTTTTGCACAGAACTGTTCAAATGACCATGTTGTTAAAATTTTAAGCCTCTGGTTTTACATTTAAAATGTTCTGTTTTCTAAATGTTGGCAGAAATGAATATAGTGGCACGGTGACACAAAGGCAAATTACATTTTTAGTGTCTGAGCTGTTTTGAATTTTAGCGCTGAGTTACAGGAGGCAACAAGCAGTTTGGTGAGTTAAAGCACGAAACAGACCAGTGCCTTTCAAATGCTTAAACACCAGAACTGAAGCTAATAATCAGGAACTGGAAAGAACCCTTCAAATGGAATATCAGAAATGGGGGAAATAACTTGCAGAGCTGAAAACAAAGAGTATTAAAGGGCCATGACTTAAATGTATTATTTATGAGAAATTTATTTCCCATAGCTGCAGATCCTGGGAAAAGATGAAAAAATGTTTTTTGTTTTTAGTTTAATGTTAAATTTACTCCCCCTGTCTCGTTTTGTCTGCTCTCTCCAGCTGACCTGTGCATATATTGTCTCTGTTTACACCTGCTGATTGTTGGATCGTCCTCGTAACTATGTGAACCCCGAGCTCTGTAACTTCCTGCTTCGAGTTTCCCTTTAAATCCATAACACCTGTTTATTCCAGCATTTTGGTCCATAATAATCAGCTCATGCTGCCATCTTATGACATTTTGCTGTGAATTATTTACTTTTATTGGCAGTTGTTGTTTTTAGTTGCCATTTCCAGTGTCCAAAAATAAAAGTCATTATCCTTATCAGAGGCTGATAACTCCTTTAGCTGGAGATGAGGTTGTGGAAATTGCTTTGTGTTTACTTTTCGCTGATTATCTGATTGTCATATCCCAGAATGCCACTGCAGCAAGAGCCAGAGCGCTCTGTTCCGAGTTCATTATATAATCTCCAATATTATATCCATTCATTTTCTTCTGCTTATTCAATTCAGGGTCGCCGGGAGGCTGGAGCCTATCCCAGCTGTCGTCGTGTGAGAGGTGGGGTACATCCAGGACGGACTGCCAGTCTGACGCACAGAAACATGATATTTACATCATAATCTGTATCTGCATGCTGCTTGTATGGTTGGCTTTCTGGTTCAAGAGATGATGGAAGAGCAGGAAAAAAATGGCTTCCTTTCCTCTCCACCATCAAGTTTTCTTAAGTTTTTATGCTTTATAATGGCACAAATGTACCTGAATAACAAAATCATTTTCATCCTCAGCTAACAATAAATGTCATTATTTTTAACTGAAGACAAGTCTTCGGTTTTATGTGCATTTCTTCTATATCATTGTAATAAATTTAATGTTTCTATTCTGCTCATAACCAGTTAATGCACAAGCCCTGTGCTGCAGAAAACTGTTTATTAGTTCTTCAGGAGATTCATATTTCATACACAAAGCACATTTACTTTCCTCCATGTAAAAAATGATCAAACATTCATACTGCCACAGGCAAAGTGTTGTATCAAAAACATTAGCACTTACACATACACAAGTTTAATTACTGTATATGTTATAATCCAGCAGATACACACATGCACACTGGCAGACTCAAACTGTTAAAAATGCATTGTTTTGAAAAAGGGCATCTTCAGGTTGCTGTATTAATGTGTCTGGGTTATTCAGGTTCATCTATTCTAAATATGGATCTTCAACATGTCGTTTGGGTGGAAACGCTGACAATCACACACTCATCACCATGGCTGAACTTGCTTGTCAGACACAAATTTTCCGTGAGGCTCTGTGGCTCCGGGTGGCAGCAGGGCCAGGTACACTGGAGTGACAGCACCCTCCTCTGGTGACTTGGGGGCTTTATCACCAGCCATGTCGGTGCGCACCCATCCTGGACAGCAGGCGTTCAGCAAGATCTGTTAAAAGAATAAAAAACACAGAAAATAAAAAGGAAACAAAGCAGAAACTAGGAGATAATGTTGTTGGCAACGTTAAAGATTTTAAATATTAGTTACCCCATCATTTGGTCTCTGCTTGGAAACTTGACGAGCAAGAATCATGGACAGGGCCTGAAAACACACACGTTCATAATCATAATCAAAGAAGTACGCCAATTAAGATTTAGAGCAGGTTCTTTACATGTTGATATGAACTTCATTTTCACATCAGCCGTACCGTCACCCCGACTTTAGATGTTCCATATGCTGAATCGGGCCAGCCGCCTTCTTTGTGTTTGCCTTTCTTGGCTTCGCTGACAAATTGCTGCATCAGTGCCACCAGCTCGTCCTCTGTGAGGTCCTCACTGCGGAAACGCTGCTGGAGCTCCGAGCTGCACTTGTTCAACGTAAGTGCACTGACAAAGCTGGAAACATTCACCACACGACCTGAAACACACACACAGGGTAACAAACCTCTTCATGTGCATCTCTCACAGCACATCAAGCAAACTCATCATCTTCCAGGAAAGATTACATGCGAGTTGGCTGTAGTGTGTCTGTATGTTTAATTATTGTCGTGCTTTGTTTTCCGCAAATTGTGATCACACATCCTGAGGGCAAAAAAAAGATATCGCTTTCCAATTATAGATAAAATGTTCAAGATGAGCCAACAGAGAACATTTTAGAACATCCACAGTCATTAATAGTCTGAATCAAAGCCAAACTTGCTCCTCTAATCAAACGCTGACCAAAGCTGTTTATTCAAGCAGCAGCGACGGACACGACCGGCAGATTGGATCCAGCCTCGTGTTCGTACCTCCAGCTTTAACGATCGGCAGGAAGTGAGTCAACATGTCTCTGGTGGCAAAGAAGTTTGTGTTGAGGGTCACCTCGGCCTGGACATCAAATGGAGTTGTGTCTGCCGCTGAAAAAAAACCCAAAGTTCACATGTTGTCACCTTATTCATGACAGCCTTAATCATTTATAGATCTTTTTATTTAATTAAAAAGAGGGTTTTTAATCAAATAAATTGTATTTGATTAAAAATCCTCTTTTTGTTCAGAGCTACAGGACAATTTTCAGAATGTTTACGTTATCTGACTCTTCTTCATCACGGTGGATGTTAGGGGTGAATATCTGATGGTTTTCAGGAAGACTACAACACATTAATTCACTTACATATGCACCATAGCATTTCTTATATTATTGTATAGCTGTAGTCACACATACACAGCAACCCTGAACTTTTAAAGACATGGATGATGGAAGTGCATGTGACAATGAAAGTGCAGCCCTGAGGGCTAAAAACTGAAGCTAATGCGGAGGTGTAAAAACCTGCATCTCCTCTGATGGCCGCTGGTGGTTTCTTCTAAAAGCAAGTCAGTCCCCACAGACTCCCACATTAAAATGCTCAACCTATTTTCCCTTCAGCCCAGCTGGGGGAATATGTGGCGTAGCTACTTTAAGTGACAGATCTGCTAGCTTCAGCTTGGCTTCACCTCAGCTAACTGGACTCCCTGAAGTGGGCCCCTTGAATATGTTTGTGGTGTTGGTGCCCTTTAGATCGGACCCATACAGGCTACAGTCACAGCCTGCTAACTTTAGCTGCTAACTTAAAACGTCACTCTTTGCTCCATATACGGTGAGTGTGATGAGCTACGAGCACAGCCAAACGGCTTTCTGATCATTTATGCAATGAAAAGGCCTAAAAGTGGGGGAAAGGAAATGTAGCACAGGAGGACAAATGGTTCTTGTTTATGGATACTTTAATATTTTCAAATATTGACAAAGAATCAATTGAATAATAAATTAGTTTTAGCTTTTCAGGTCTTTAGTACAAAATCTGTGTGTGTCCATTTGACTTTACAGCCACCGACCGTCCTGCCTCCTGTGCCCACTTTGATTAGGATCCTTTCCAAAATGGACAAAAGGACAACTTTGGTTAATCTTGACTGCTGAAGTGTAAACTGTTTTAAATTCTAGATAAAGATTGATGCTCCAGCAGCATCAATCTTAGCAGTATTTTTCCAGTGTGTCTAAACAGAAGCCACAGCAGTATTAACATCCTGGCTTTCGATAGTGGGCAGGGTTGCATGCTTGAAGACCCCAGGGCCTCAGCTCTACATAGCATACCAGGTTAGTCAAAGGCAAGGAGCTAGACAAATGGTTGTGCAAGAGGCCGACAACCTCCTCACATAGACAACCTTCTGTTATAGAAACTGGGAAGAAAAAAAATCATCACACAACCTACTTTCTTATTCTAGATCGGTCGCAGCAAGTTGCAGCTTTATGTTTCACATGGGATAAAAAGAAATAGTGGTGGTGTCAGTTGTACTAGACGTTGTAATTGAACTTCCTGTGTATGAGGCTGTAGTGCACAATACAGTTAAAAATCAATGTATATATCTAATTCTACCTTTGAATGCTATCCCAGCATTATTGATGAGAATGTCCACTCCGCCGTACTTCCCTTTAAAGTAAGCAGCAGCAGTTTTAATGCTGTCCAAGTCATTGATGTCTAGCTGGTGAAACATGGCCTTCAGCCCCTCAGAGGACAGAGCCTTCACTGAGTCCTCACCACGCCCGCTGCAACACACACAAAGCGTTACTGTCTGCCTCGGAAAACCATGCTGGTTTATTGTTTCTCACTCAGCTTCCTAGTGTGGACAACAGCATGTGTTTGTGCTCTTTGCTCTTCTTGCTGTCTTAAAATAACTGCAATATGTAATCAAATCTGCTCCTAGATGCAATTGCTTTACAAACTAGCGTAAAAAATCTAAACTCATATACATCAAAAACAAATACCAACATGTGACCAGCAGATGTCGCCAATCTGCACTGAATTCAAAACTGTTAAATAGAAGGAGTCACTGTGATTCAGCACTTTTAATCTTTTCATCTTAATACCTACAATTGTTTTGTAATTTAGAGATAAATATTTGTTTTTAATTAGTTGTTTTCTGCAGATTTAAATTAATAATGATGTAACTTTATGTTTTCAAGGGGTAGAGGTTTTTTCATTGCCTTTTTTAGGATTTTTAAGTGTTTGAAAAGGTTAGAGGCAAACATCAAATACATGGAAATAAACCAAAAATATCCTTACAGCAATAAAGTAAAACAGATGATTTTGCAGTAAAATCAGGTGCAAACATGAGTCAGGTTCAGGTGTTACCAGCTGTGGTGCTTACACATCTCTAGCAGTGAGGTAAACGTCTCCTTCAAACTGCTTGCAGAGAGCTCGGACGATGGCCAGGCCGATGCCCTTGTTACTACCTGTTACCACAGCAACCCTTGTTGACATGTCTGTTCACAAAGAGAGCAACATGTGAAGTAACAGCTTAAACACAAAGTAATAACTGCTGAGTCATCTCCGCTAACACTAGGTAGGGCTAATGCAATAAAAGTACTCTTAAAGGATTTGCTAAGCTGCTTATAGAAACACATTTTTATTCCAGTTTAATAATACATATAAGTAGAATCCTAGGATTTCAAAACTACATCTACAAAAATCCAAATTGGAGGGAGGTCTGAGTTTACCAATATTTAAACATTATTACTGGGCTGCAAATCTAAGAGCCTTGACCTTCTGGCAGCAGACATCCTCAGATCTTGGTGATTTCAACATCCCCCTTTGGGTTAAAATGGAGGCTGGCATTGTAAGGGGCTCCTCTCTAGAGGCCCTGCTTCTCTCAAAAGTAGGGAGGGCTGAGAGTCTTAAGAAACTGGGGTTTGTTCCGAAACAATCTGTGCGGATTTTAAACCAAGTTAGAGGTTTTTTTGAACTGCCAAACTCCTCTGTGCAGGCACCAATATGTGATAACCATGCCTTTTTGCCTCCTTGGGATGATAAATCCTACTATGTTTGGAAGGAGAAGGGCTTACTCAAATTCAAAGATCTTTATATAGATGGAAAATTTGCATCATTTAATCAACTTAAGCAAAAATTCGATTTACCGCATTCACATTTTTACCGTTACCTACAAGTCAGGCATTTTATGCAATCCAATATGAAGAATTACCAAGATGTTCCACATGAACATAATCTTTTTAAGGTGTTCCTGAGCCCTCCTTACTCCAAACATTTGATTTCTACAATTGTACATTTGTTTGATGACAGCATTGAAGTGCAGACTACGAGGATAAGAGACGCTTGGAGGGAGGAATTGGGCATAGAAATATCAGAATAAATGTGGGACAAATGCCTATCAAAAATTCATTCCTGCTCTGTTAACAGCAGACATCAATTAATACAATTTAAAATTGTCCATCGGCTACATTATTCCAAGGTTCGGCTACACAAAATTCATCCTTCAACTTCCCCCATATGTGACAGATGTAAAACATCAGTGGCTCACGCTTTCTGGCATTGCCCCTCATTGACCAATTTTTGGTCCAAAATATTTGATTGGTACACTAAAGCTTATGGGATTTCCATCTCACCCAATCCAGAAATTGCAGTTTTTGGCTGTGTACGTTCCAGAACTATCCCTGCGACTGTGCAGGTGCCAATCGACCTCGGAATGATGATTGTGAAAAGACTTATTCTAAGGGAATGGAAGTCCGCTGCTCCTCCCTCCTTCAGTGTCTGGCTCAATGACATGTTATCAGTCATTCAGCTGGAAAAAGTTCGATACCTGCAAACACCTGCAGCAAATGTTTTCTCAAAATCTTGGACTCTGTTTTGTACTCATCTTGAGAAAGCTCACGTTGTATAAACATGTACCATGGCACTGCAGTTTCCCTGTTTATTACATATTCATGACATTTAATTCATTATGGATACTGGTAGTTTCTAATTTTAATGTTTTCTTTCTTTTTTCTTTTTTCTTTCCCTATTGATTATTATTATTGTGCTATTTCTTGTCCTATCATCTCAGCGCCTGAGCTGTATTTGTTTGTTGATGGGGTTTTCTATGCTGAAAAAATTCTAATAAAATATTGAAAAAAAATAATACATATGTGTGGTTTACAGCTGTAGAACCAGCCCAACAGCAACAGTTTCAAACTAAAGCAATCATTTAAAGAGTCACTGTAATGACTGTTACGACCTACAGGTGTGACACAAACGTCTAGCTAAATAAATTCCAATAATCCTGCATAAATATCACTCTAACAGGTTTTTAAGCAACCACACTCAGGCTGTCAGTACTTAAAGTCTTTGACTTTAGCTTTCAGAGATGACCTGCAGGATCTAGTTATATAAAGCTGGCTAACTCATACAAACATTAGTAGAAGGCCAAACTATGGACAAATTTGTAGTCTGAAAGCTCCAAACACATCTGGGCCACTTCTGACACTCACAGTCACACAGACGCCTGGACACAAGTGTTTGGTGTGTCAAGTTCTTTATTTCTTCAATACTAAAACATAACACAGAGGACATGTACATGTGTGTACACTGAATAGTTCTGGATGGGAAATGAATAATACAAATCAATACAGCTTCGATAAAACCTTTGAAGTATGTGATATTCAGAGCAAAATTAACCATCCAGAGATTTGTCATATTTCATATAAGATCCATATTCTTCGTACTTTGTTTAATGTACCTGTCCTCATAGACACACCTTCCTGTTTCTGTCTCTCTCTGTCTTCCTCAATGCAGGAACTCCAGCAACACTTAAGGGAAGATGAACAACTTTAATAATTGACCAACGCGTTTCGGCTTGTGGCTTTCATCAGGGTCATGAAGTTGGTCAATTATTAAAGTTGTTCATCTTCCCTTAAGTGTTGCTGGAGTTCCTGCATTGTGAATTCTTTCATCCTCTCCATGCACCTTGGAAGTAGGTGAAGTTGTGTCAGAAATTTTTGCTGTGCTTTCTCTCTGTCTGCCTGACAGTCTCCTCCTGGTAGTAACACTTCTCTCCCACTATCTGTATCACTGATTCACAGTGCCGCTCCCAGGCGAGTGTTGAAACAATAATTAATGTGCAAATAACGTTATGGGATCACACACATCAAAACTCGGCCAAAGAATCCATCCAGGCGGCGCGCACACACACACACACACACACACACACACACACACACACATATAGATTGCCAGGATCTAATGTTTAGGAGATAATAAATAGATAATTTGATAATAAAGTCCAGCCTATGTCTACACCTGCAAAAATAGATAAAACATTTGCATTTCTTTTTAGGGTTTTTCCATGTTGTTCTGACTTTTTCCTGTTTTAGGACATAGTTTCCTTTTTTTCTTTTTATGTTACTAAAAACATTTACATTATTCATCCTGTTATTAGTACTTTCTCAAATCCGGAGAGACAGAGCATCCCAGACTGAAATGCATAACACCAGATGATCTATCACACACGCAGACACACACAGTCATACATCCATGACTGATCTAACCCATTCTGGGGTTTTGACGCTGTTACAAAAAAATAAGGGTTTTCTTCTGCATTTTGTCACTGTGTAAAGACACTTGGTACAACATTAGGGGGCTTCTAGATGGACCACACACACATAGATACGAACGCACAATGATTATGTTTCAACAAAGTGGAAGCAAATTGCCATTAAAACCTAAAAGACCTCTCGTGTATTTTAATTAATTGCTCAGGCCACCTCACCTTTTTCATCCTAACACCACCCGACGGTCTGACATTAGAGCCACTCTGTCGTGCTATAACAACGGATTTTAACCGGGCACGTTCTGCAAAATAACGACTTTTGTAACGTGATGAACTAACGTGGTGTGATATTAAAACAGGAAAAGTTTGTTGCCTAATTATCAAAACGACAAACTTTTAAATGGGGACTGGTTCTTCGCCCACACGGAAAAAAACGCAGTTATATTAATCAGGCTGCAGACGTTTCTTACCTGCGGCTGAAGCTGTCGTCCTGACTGAAGATTACCACAGGAGTGAAGCGCTCGCAGAGGGACAAAGGAGGAGGGAGCACTGCGCAGTAATACCGCGCCTACACGGAAGACCCAGGTATCAGAGCCAGGTACATTTTTAATGCAAGATCAAGTTTAATCAGTTTTTTAAAAAAAATTCAAGAAATCAGAGTTTGAGTAATTCCTCTAAAGGTGAAGGTCTTATGAAGACCTTTGATTTGGAATTAAATTTGAAAAATTCTATTTCCTCCTCCATCTCTGAAATGTTTTGCATGGACAGTTAAGTAAACAAAACCAGTTCTTTTACTGATTCCAGTTATTCAGTTATTTGCTGACACGTGTTAGCAGTGTAAACTCAACTAATTGACATTGTTTGTCCTTTAAACAAGACGCTTTAGATGGGGTAGCAATGTGGCTTTGAGGCAGCTCTTTTTATTTTTAATTAACAGTAATTTAGCGAGTTTATTAAATGTTTTGAATAGTTCCTGCTTTACTAAATGGGAATCAGAATGAAAGCTGTTTCATGTAGATATTAACAAAAGGATGTTCTCTTAAGATTCAGCAGTTTGTGTTTTGTGATCTTCAACCAGTACCAACCAGGGGCAGAGTTTTAAGGGAACCACTGATAGAAAAACATGGGAATAAATCTAAACTTTGTCATTGCAGGACGTTATACATGCAGTGAAACCTGCTGTTTCTCTGTCATGCAGAATTTTGTTTTGTGGTGCTACAATCTGATAAGTCACCAACTGTTCAGACATGCTGTCAAAGGGTGTGTGTGTGTGTGTGTGTGTGTGTGTGTGTGTGTGTGTGTGTGTGTGTGTGTGTGTGTGTGTGTGTGTGTGTGTGTGTGCGCACGTGTTTGTGTGAATCTAAAATAAAGTTTATAGGATATCAGGTCACACAGTGGAAGCTCTATTAAGTGAAAATAACTTCAAAGAATTATTTGCTCCACCTCACCTGCGTGCATGCGTCTGCACCTTAGCAGGAAATGAAAGTGGTGTCTAGTTCCCATCGTCAGCTGCACATATCAAAAGGTCACACGAGTTGAACGTGCAAAGAGTCAGGGCACAGCACATCATCAAATTTTCATTCCACTGCTTTAAGCTAGCCCGTATTAATGACTGCATTGTCCTTAAAAACATACCTCGCTGATATGCTGCACAATGCTTAGGCCTGTTGCTGCTGCCTCACCCATTTCTCTAATCATTTCACTTTTAAACATTCTTTCAAGTGAGTCCCGCGCAGCACAAAAGCAAGTTGTACAGGTTATGTGGAGGGGTGTGGAAGTTTAAACTAATGTATCTTTCTGTTAATCTGATGCATTTATAAAGATGAAGGCAAAACAGTGTTTGCTTTATCTCTGTGGCCTCTGGAGCTGCCATTCTGTGATATATATTCTTTTAGTTGAATATGTGAGCAAGAACCTGCTGATTAAACATCAACTATTGAATTATACAAACTAAAGAAACAGACACACCCAGTTACTCTCATGTGAACTTGACAGAGCTGAGTTCATCTTGATCCTGATTTCTGCAGCTGTACTCGAGTCAACCGTCAAGTCACGCAAATCAAAAAGTTCTCTGCGCGTCTAAACAAGCAGCCAGAGTTTGTTCTATTGATCCGATCACATTGTGCAGTTTGCAAACCAGCAAGCGTTTCTGCACATTTGACACTATCCTCTGCTGCAACTACACATTCAGCAAGAGGGTCAAAGACTGCATCTCTAGCACTATACGGACATATAAAAGTATGAGGCTTAGAACAGAGTATGTGCTTTTGTCCAGCAAACAGCATTTTGTCAGGACAGGATGTTTATGTTTTAGCTTCCTTTGTGGTTCTGCTCTACATTGCCCCGATAAGCAAAACACCGACAGCATGGGTACAACGTGTGACCTATTCTACACCCCAGACAAGTTGCTTTAAAAACTGATTCAGACCTCAAGCTCACTGCTTTTTGACAATTATTCACAATGTTGTAATTTTATATTGTATAAATAAAATTACATTGTAGCCAAAAACCTATTATGTTCTTTCAAAAACATTTTCAACCTAAAGTCAATTTATTGTTTTAAAAAATCACAGTAAAGTTTTAATAACAAGCATTTTATTTTCTTTTTTTAAATATCTTCATTCAGAAACAGCAAGTTTACTTTTCACATGTTAAAACACGTAAGAAAAAAATATAGCTAAGTTTTGTTTTCATCAGTTGAACACTGTCAGTTATCAGAACATCATTTTTAAATTGATGGGTTTAACCTAACAAAACATTTAAACTGGAAAACATTTTGGTTTTAGCTGTGTGATACGGGCGTTTGTACTATGGCCTTAAATATTACAAATTTCATTCTGGCAAGAAAAAGTATAAACTTATAAAATAACTACATTGTTTTTGTACATTATTTTTTTATGTCATTAGATATTCAACTTTCTATCACCATGGTTGAACTTCCTTATCGGAGACATACTTTCCATGAGGCTCAGTGGCTCCGGGGGCAAGCAGGGCCAGGTAGACCGGTGTTATGGCGCCCTCATCTGGTGACTTTGGGGCACCTGGCGCAGCGATCTCAGTGCGTACCCACCCTGGACAGCATGCATTAATCAAGATCTGTAAAAAAAGAATAACAAGTATAAGAAGGGAGGCTTCAAAGACAGAACAAAATCTTTAAGAATACATAATATCATATTAAGTCCTGTTTAATTTATTTCCACACTGTTATTACGTTACAATATAAAGTGCCTTGAGACAACTGGTGTTGTGATTTGGCACTATATCAATAAAACATACTGGTCTGCTGCACAGCATAGAAGAATCAAGACAGTTGTTTATAATTTTATTTTAAGATCAAAAATTTCCGTTACCCCATCTTTTGGTCTCTCCTTAGACAGACGACGAGCATGAATCATGGATAGTACCTTAAAACACAAACAAACATAATGAATGATAGTCTCCAAGAATTTAAAACTAAAGCAAAAGCATTTTAATTGAAGTTTGTCAATGTTCAGGGATCTAGTTTGGAATAATGAATTTGCAGGTTGACTTTAGCCTGCCCTATCTGAATATTCCTCCATTTTTCAACCTCCATTCCATCCATTCGCTTCCGTTTATCCTTTTCAGGGTCGCGGGGGGTGCTGGAGCCTACCCCAGCTGTCACAGGGCAAGAGGCAGGGTCCGTCAAGGCTAACACACAGTGACAGACAACCATTCGCACTCACATTCACTCCCGCGGGCAATTTAGATTAATCAATTAACCTATCCCCACAAAGTGCATGTCCTTGGACTGTGGGAGGAAGCCGGAGTACCTGGGGAGAACCCACGCAGGCAAACTCCACACAGAAAGACCCCGGCCTGATGGTGGAATTGAACTCAGGACCTTCTTGCTGTGAGGCAACAGTGCTGACCACTGTGCCACTGTGCAAGTTTTGAGCATATTTTGCAACCTCGTCAGGTAAAAATCTAAAGACAAAGTGTTCAGTTGTACCGTCACTCCAATTTTGGATACTGCATATGACATATCAGGCCAGCCGCCTTGCTTGTGTTCTCCTTTCTTGGCCTCATCAACAAATCGTTGCATCAGTGCCACCAGCTCGTCCTCTGTGATGTCCTCACTGCGGAAACGTTGCTGGAGTTCTGGGCTGCACTGTTTCAAACCGCTGGCGCTAAGCATGCTGGAGACGTTCACCACACGCCCTACAACACATACAATTAATGCCATTCCTTCCTCTAGGTTTTATGGAAACCATCAGTAGTAATTACCTCTCACTGTTGCTCCAAAGCAACACCTAGCATGATGCTACTTCCACCATGCTTTACAGTTAGTCTGAATCTGAAGGAGTCTGAATATTTTTATTAAAATAAAACCCCAAAAAAAACTTGAGGAGCAGTAGACTGGAATGAGCTCTGCATCTGTACCTCCAGCTTTGACGAGTGGCAAGAAGTGAGTCAACACGTCTCTGGTGGCAAAGAAGTTTGTCCTCAGGGTCACCTCTGCCTGGACACCAAATGGAGTTGTGTCTGACGCTAAAAGGAAAAGAGATAACGTGTTGAATCATCAAATTCAATTTATAGCTGCAGTTTCAGATTATTGTATATGTGGATCCAGTTCGACATCCATCAGTATATATTTATGATTCTACCTTTAAATGCTATTCCAGCATTGTTGATGAGAATGTCCACTCCTCCATACTTCCCTTTAAAGTAGGCAGCAGCGTTTTTAATGCTGTTCAAGTCATTGATGTCCAGCTGGTGGAACTTGGGTTTCAGTCCCTCTGAGTTCAGAGTCTTCACTGCTTCCTCACCCCGACCTCTGCAAAAGGACCAAAAAAGTTTCATTTACTGTTACTTTCAGTGCTCAGTGGGTTTTTTAACTCTCTCTTCCTTTTGATCTTACATTTCCATAAAGCCAAGCCAACTTTATTTCTAAAGAAATTTAAAAACAGCTAGCACTGACCAAAGTAAAGTGCTAATATTAAAATGTAAAGTAGAGTTTAATATTTATTCTAAGTGAAAGTTTTCCATAAAATGTTACTTTTTTTTATGCACGCCGATCAGAAATGCCAGATCAGAAATGCCACACATTCCCTTTCACAGTTATGCTGATGCCATCCATTGGATTGGATGTGTCTGTCCCACTGTTTAACTATCTGTATACATGATGTTAAAGACTAGTTAACACAGAACTTTTATACCCTAAATGAAAATAAGACTGAAGTTATTGATTTTGGAAGTCATACCCCTTTGGATAAGTTAACAGATACCCTCGGTCCTCTTTCCTGTCATCATTCCCAGACTGAGCGCTTTTAAATTAGAGAAGCAAGCGTCCACAGTGGTGTAGACCAATCATCAGTTCAGTGAAATTGCCAAAGTGAAACTTATCTTCCTTCAGAAGACCTTGAAAAATGTATTCATGCCTACATCTCCACTAGACTCGACTACTGCAGTTCTCTTTATTTGGGTCTTGAACATTCATCTCGCCATCACTTGCAGTTAGTCCAAAATGCTGCAGCATGTCTTTTAACAGGTGTCAGGAGGAATGATCACATCACTCCAGCTTTAGCAAATTTGCACTGGCTCCCTGTCCATTTCATTTTCAGATTATTTTACTTTTTACTTTCAAAGTTTTAAATGGTATGGGACTCAGCTGTTTAAGCAAACACCTCAACATATATAACCTCAAAGGAGCACTGAGATCATCGAGCCAGATGCTCTTAGTACAACCGAAGTCTCGATTAAACCATAGAGAGGATCGGGCCTTTGCTGTTGCAGCCCCTGGACTCTGGAATAACTCGCCACTCGATATTCATACTTCAGAGTTGAAACAGTCTTTTAAATTCCATCTTAAAATTCAATTTTTCACCTTGGCCTTTAATTAGAATTCAGTTTGTGTACCATTAAGTTTTTTGTTTATGTTGTCACAGTGTATTGTATTTTCTGTTCATTAACTAAGCTGTAAAGCACTTTGGTCAACTATGTTGTTTTAAATGTGCTATAGAAATAAAATTGACATTGACGTTGACATTAACTCTGGCAGTTGGTGAATATTCATGAATATTTACATGAATATTACATTTTCCCCAAAACTTTAAAACTTAAAACACAGTCTTCAAGGATATTGTAATAATGTCCACAAGTGCTATTAAATCCACATAGATTGCAGTTAAGGATGTGACTGCAGTTATATTTGTCCCACATGACCCAGGCTCGGTCCAGGTGGTACCAGGTAAAGATACCTACACATCTCTGGAGGTGACGTAAACGTCTCCATTGAACTGCTTGCAAAGCGCTCGGACGATGGCCAGACCGATGCCTTTGTTACTGCCGGTGACCACGGCAACCTTGGTCGACATGTCTGCAAAGAGAGAGAGAGAGCTACAATGCAGAACAAAAGATAATTATATATTGACTTTGACTACTTTACGTGAGCATCCAGTCTGAGCTACATTTTCCTTACAAAAATCTAATACAATTCATTTCAGTTTTATTTATATAGCGCCTAATCACAGCAGTTGCCTCAAGGTGCTTTATATTGTGACGTAGAGACCCTACAATAATACGGAGTAAAGAGAAACCGAAATCCAACAATCAGATGGCGTCCTATGAGCGATCGCTTTTTAATAGTGGGAAAGAAAAATTTGTTTTTAACAGGAAGACACCGAGAGGGACGGCCATCTACCGCGACAGGTTGGAAGTAAGAAAACAAGTGACTATTAAACACACAGGGTAATCACATTATTACATTGGCCAAAAAAAAAAGAGCCAACTTTAGGTCACAGTTCACTCCACTTTGCACTATCGCTATCAGTCAACCACTTGGAACCTCATATCATGATTATATGCATTTTTCTTACATGTGCACAGCTGGAAATCAAGCAAACTCTGTACTTGGGAACTGGCAGGTTAAAGATCCATTAATTAGAAAATTTAATTTTTCACCTTCAGTCAACAACATATAACACAGAAACAAAGACTTGAGAAGATACAAAGAGATATTGGGGAGGTTAGAATACATCTGAGCACAAAGAAACAGATAGAAATAACTCTAAACACCAACAGAACCCAGAATACAAAAGTAATGAATATGCATGTATAATGCATTTTAAGCCTTACATATGTTTCATATTTAATCCGTCAGATCAAGTGGATCAAGTCATTTCCCTTGTAATAAATGTATATGCCAAATTTTGAACTACTGATCAATTTAGAATATATCAACAGGCGATCTGACATGAAGAAATGGATGAATCCGCCGTGATGAACATTTCAGACAAAAGAGAGAAGGGAGTGCGTTTTTGAGGTTTTTATACTTTTGGACATCTGTTATCACACGATATCATGTCCTGTTTTACCTAAGACGAGAAAACATAATAAAACATGTGATTTAATAAAAGTGAAAATGGCTGGAGCATTCTGAAACTGCTGAGATTTGTTATTTAAGCATTCATAACCACTTCAACTGTTAAAAGCAGCATTTGTTATTGCTAAGCTATAACTACTACTTAGCCATCTTACAGCTAAGTAGTCTTTATATTCAAAGCAGTTGTAGGAAGCCACATCCACCCCTCAATGCCTCTTACGAACCTTCTTTAAATCTCAGTTACCTCTGGGTTAATTAAATAAATAAATAAATAAATAAATAAATAGATGCTAATTTGATATTGTTAGTTTGTTTTCTGCCTTTGTAAATGGACGGTTTAGAATAATTAATGTGCCATGCATGCCTTTGCACTGTGGAAAGGTGGAAAGAAGCTAGTATACCTGAAGGGAGAACATGCAAATACCACACAGAAAGGCCCTACAATTTAAAACAGGCACCCTCTGACCTCTGTAGGTCTTTGATTCCTATGTTGGTTTGCTATTTCATTGTTGTGATATTCCTGCATTGCCTTCAAAGACCAGTATGTACCTGCTGGATAAAGGTGCCTCAGAACCTGATCAAATATGGTGGGAACACAGAAAGTTTATCTGACAGTCTTAAGTCTTTCTCTGAACTCTGTCACCATCGTGCCATAAGAAATACACACAGCGTTGGCGTGTATAGTTTCACATTCACATCATACCATTACTGCTGTTAAATGTCAGGTCACCTTTGACCTGAACAGTGTGTAATGGGTACAATGATTAAATAACCTGTGTGAAGCGTGTATATGAAAAAGTTGTTTAACTTTAAGGCAGTTCTCTTATCAGTGTGGGGGGGCTGTAAACCGGTGAGATTTGCAGAGTCATGATGATACATTGAAACAGTAAGAACTCAAAATATATATAATAAGTAATATTGAAAAATTGTGAATTCATCATAAATCTTACATTTAATGTCAACAATGTTTGTTTTGAGGGTTTAACTGCCTGTTTCAGTACATTCCAGCTATAAAGGAGGACATGTCATGTGATTTATTTACAAAAGAGCCAGTCAACTAACAAATGTGGAACAAAAGTAAAAGGATGTTTCTTACTTACTTATGCTGCTATTGTAATGTGGAACGAAGCTGTAGCGGGACTGAGAGCGCTGCAGAGGACAATGAATTACTTATTATATACTACAAACAATGATAAAGAAGCTGGGTGGAGTTTTGAACAGTGTGCAAAGCTATAAAAAACTAGCAAGTTGTTGAATATTAATAGGTAGGTGAAGTACACATAAAGCAATACATACATACATAAATACTGGAACAATATGAAAAAATATACATTTAAAATTTTTGTTAGTACCCCTGAAAACTGCTGCTGTCCTGACTGGTTAGACAACGAGGAGCAATTGCTAAGTTTCAAAACATCTGGAGAGGAACCAGCCAACTCTACTGATCTGTTGTGGGAATTGTGAATGACTAAAGGCACTACATATTTGTTTAATGTGCAAAAATTAGTCCAGAATTCCTTAAAGTGTTACTCAAAGCCAAGTAAGTATCTGGTTAAATTTGAAGGTCAATAACGTCAGTGTTATCTTAATTTAGAAGGTGGAAATTAGAGGTAAATGGTAGGTGGCCTGTATTTGTATAGCGCTTTACTAGTCCCTAAGGACCCCAAAGCGCTTTACACGTTCAGTCATCCACACATTCACACACTGGTGATGGCAGCTACATTGTAGCCACAGCTGCCCTGGGGCGCACTGATAGAGGCGAGGCTGCCGGACACTGGTGCCACCGGGCCCTCTGACCACCACCAGTAGGCAACGGGTGAAGTGTGTTGCCCAAGGACACAACGACCGAGACTGTCCGAGCCAGAGCTCGAACTGGCAACCTTCCGATTACAAGACGAACTGCCAACTCTTGAGTCACGATCGCCACAGAGCCTTTTGTTTTTAAGTCATGCCTCTAGTTTAACTTGTTACTTTGTATCATCTGGCTTCATGGATAAAGCTGGATGTCATCTACATAGCAATGAAAATGGTAATGGTCCCATCACAGAACTGTGCTGTGTAACACAATTATTAATTTTCATGTGTGCAGAAGACAGCCCATTCATATGCACAAATTGTACTCTGTTTAATATATATGATTTGACCCAGTGCACCGCAGTTTCTTTAATACCAGTGTTGTTTTAATCTCTGAAGTGCAATATGAAGGTCAAAAGTGTCAAATGCTGTATTGAGTTCTAACATGACAAGTACCAAGGTCACTGTCAGAGGTCACGAGGTCATTCTCAACCTTCACTAGTGCTGTTTCTGTGCTATGATGAAACTCTTCAAATAGACCATTCCTCTACAACTAATCAGTCAGGTGTTTGATAACTACTCTTTCAAGAATTTTACAAATAAGAGGAAGGTTGGACATAATGTGCTCTATAAATAAAGGTTGTTGTTAGACAGCTGTATGTTTTTAAGTAGCGGTTTAATTTAGGGGCACCTTGAACCCTGCGGTACAAATGCAAGTGTGACTTGACAAGATGCTCTCAAAAACTGTCTCATGGTGCCAAATGCAGCTGCAGCATTACTTCTAAAACCCCAGCCTCATCATATTTTTTATGATGATCTATGATAGTATGGATGATTTTATATTAGAAAAATACATTTACAATGTAGATTTATTGCTATTGTGTGCTTTTAATAACCTTACTTTGAAGTTGTTGAATTGTTTTGACACAAAATGAGTCTTAATTAAAAGCACTTTATTTGATTTCAGTTAATGCAAGTTTGAGTTGTACATCAAAAAGGAAGGAATCCAGTTTTAGAAACAGGCCACAAATTGAGTAGTCATCATGAACACTGTCACTTTAACACAGATTATTTTATGGTATGCTATGGTGTGTGTATTTGATGCCTGGAACATCACTTTTCTTAAATCTTAAATCTCTTGCAAATAATTCTTCATGTGGAATCACACACTAAACTCTCTTTCACCACGGCTGGACTTCCTTGTCGGAGAGAAACTTTCCCTGAGGCTCTTTGGCTCCTGGAGGCAACAGGGCCAGGTAGACAGGAGTGATGGCGCCCTCGTCTGGTGACTTGGGAGCATCTGGTGAAGTGAGGTCAGTGCGCACCCATCCTGGACAGCAGGCATTCAAGAGGATCTGGAAAAACGAATAACAACGAGTCCATGAATAAGAAATGAGGTTTCAGTGGACTCCAAAAGGTTCGGACATGGCTTTGTATGTAAGTTCATTAGAGCTTGTCTTATTTTAGTTACCCTGTCATTTGGTCTCTCCTTAGACAGACGACGAGCATGAATCATGGACAGCACCTTAAAACACAAACAAACACCCATATTTATAATCAGAGTCTCCGAGAAAAAAAAAAGGCTTGAATTGATTCAGTTAATCAGTTCATTAGTCAACCTCCTAATCTAACATCCTGAAGAAAAACTGGGTAAATGTACCGTCACTCCAATCTTAGACACCGAATATGCCATATCAGGCCAACCATGCTGCTTGTGTTCGCCTTTCTTGGCATCATCAAGGAATTTTCTCATCAGTGCCACCAGCTCGTCCTCTGTGATGTCCTCGCTGCGGAAATGCTGCTGGAGTTCTGGGCTGCATTGCTTTAAACCTGTGACACTAAGCATGCTGGAGATATTCACCACACGACCTAAAATACATACAAAGAACTGCCGTTCACTGCTGCTCCAAAGCAACACCCATGATGCTACTTCCACCATGTTCTACAATAAGGGTGGTATTTCTGGTGTTTCATTCAATTATTCAGCTCTGCAGAGGACTTCTGTTAAAGTGGTGTCTGGGTTACTCAGCTTAGGCAGAACTATACAGCTTCCATTTTACAGCTAGATCAGTGAACTTTAGAAACACTCAAAATTATAGAAACAGTTTATATATATCTATATATCTAGATAGATAGATAGACACAGAGAGAGAGAGAGATACATATATAGGATATTTATTACTCCTGATAGACTAATGTCAATGACAATTAAAACTGATTCAAACAAACAGGATGCATGTGACCCCATCTTAGAGTGACACCAAATCTGAATGCCTTTGTTTACTTTTTGTGCACTTAGCACCAGAGTCTCTGCATCTGTACCTCCAGCTCTGATCATTGGCAGGAAATGTGTCGACATGCCTCTAGTTCCGAAAAAGTTTGTCGTCAGGATCACCTCTGCCTGGACATCAAAGGGAGTTGGATCTGACGCTGAAAGGAAAAAGTTAACATGCTGTGAACGCCATCCACTTCAATTCATAGCTGCAGTATTAAACTACCATATACATTGATCCAGTATGATATGTATTATTATAGAGTTCTAATGCTACCTTTGAATGCTGTTCCAGCATTGTTGATGAGAATGTCCACTCCTCCATACTTCCCTTTAAAGTAGGCAGCAGCGTTTTTAATGCTGTTCAAGTCATTGATGTCCAGCTGGTGGAACTTGGGTTTGAGTCCCTCTGAGTTCAGAGTCTTCACTGCTTCCTCACCCCGACCTCTGCAAAAGGACCAAAAAAGTTTCATGTACTTCTCAGTTAATGGAATATTTGTGGACCTCACTGTGAAACTTCAGAGTTAGGTGAATGTCTAGATATAAAAACCACAGTTGCACGTGAAGGCCTTCACATCAACCAGGTCCAGCTGTCACCAGGTGAGTCACTTACACATCTCTGGAGGTGATGTAAACGTCTCCATCGAACTGCTTGCAGAGCGCTTGGACGATGGCCAGACCGATGCCTTTGTTACTGCCAGTAACCACTGCAACCTTGGTCGACATGTCTGCACATGCAGAAAGAGAGATATGAGTGTATGAAGTTTCATGTTGAGCCACTGATTATCAGATTGGAGGACATAAAGCTGCAGGACAATATCAGGAGAATCAGGCTGAGGCATTCACATGTATTCCCACATCATAAAAACCTGTATGAATATTTATGGGATAGCTCCTTAGTTGTAGGTCAGTTCTCTTATCAGCAGTGTAAGAGGGCTGATTGTAAGACTTGCAGAGTCATGACGACATGTTAAAACAGACAAATCCAAATATATATTCAATGAAAAACACAAGAAATTAAAGATGGATTAAATTAAAATTTGCAGAATTTATCATAAAACTCATTTTTAATGTAAACTCATACTTTTGAAACAGTTTTAAATGTGACTGTGGAATTATAGCATCTCATTAAATCAGTTTGATCATAAATTAGATTCGAAAAAGGAAAACATGTTATGAAATCCCCTGAATGTTAAGAATGACAGCCTTGATGAAACTTCAAGAAAAAATAAACCGATTTGGGACATCTTTTTATAACATGTAAAAATATGATTAGACCTACTTTTAAGTTGAGATATGATTAAAATGTACTCTCTGTTTTCAGTCCATTTTTATTTTAAAAGACAATATTTGGATATAATCTTTCCTCAGAATTATGAGAAGATTTTAAGAAACAGTCAGCTACCAAATGTGGAACAAAAGATAAAAAAGGTTTCTTACTTACTTACTGCTGTTGTGATTCTGAAGGGAGCTGGAGCAGCACTGAGAGGGATGCAGAGGACAATGAATGATATACTGAAAATAGTGGGAGGGAAGCTGGGTGGAGTTTTGAACATTATCAGCACGTAAAGCAATGATAAACTAACAGGTAGTTGAATATTAAAAGTACACATAAAACAATAATATTCAATACTGAACCAAAATGAAAAAAATTATTCTGTTAATACAGCTGAAAACTGCTGCTGTCCTGATTAAACAGACAATAGTTTATACGCTGGTTAAGTGCAGAGCATCAGCTTTTACAGGTTTGCTTATTCTCAAAATGGCCAAAAATGTTCCAAAGAATCTTATTATAGAGAAAATATCCGAGAGCTCCGAGATGCTGGAGACAGATTTCCTTACAGAAACGTGAAGAGGAAACTGGACAAACCAAAGAAAAGGTGAAGATGGTGGAGGAGTGGCTGATGCACTCTGGGTGTGTAATACAGGGACACTGTAACATTCATACCACTCAACCTTATGTTTTGAAGTCACTTTATTTGGTATTTTGACTGGAGATCCACATGTTTTATTTAAAAGAAACACAAAAAAACAGCATTTTGTATAAAATTCTAGTAATTCTGAACAATTAGCTTAATCCAGTTAAGGCAAGTATATGAAGTCAAAGATATGAAAATGTTATGTACTGAAGGCTTTGCTGACAATTCAACATTTCAAGGATTCACTTTCATTTTGATTCGTTCCAGCTAGCAGACACACACACAGTACTGTACTGTTACTGAGAATAAAACGAACAATTTGGGTTCTATTACCAAACTATTTGGATAAGAGTTAAACTCTGTCCTACAAGAAACCCATCCCAGAGCTTTAGCAATGTCAGTTTATGTTACTGGTTGTTTGTTATGTTGGGTGACTTTCATTCTTTAAATGTTTCACAGTTTTGCGATTTCACCAAATTGTGTTATCGCTTTGAGTTTCACACGCTCATCACCACTTCTGAACAGTCTTTTCAGAGACAAACTGTCCATGAGGCTCTTTGGCTCCAGATGGCAGCAAAGCCAGGTAGACCGGTGTGACAGCGCCCTCGTCTGGTGACTTGGGAGCTTTTGGTCCAGCCATGTCAGTGCGCACCCATCCTGGGCAGCAGGCGTTCAAAAGGATCTTTTAAAAGAATCAAATGAAAACAAAATCTGTTAGCAATGACGATTTAATGTAGGGCTGGGCGATATATGTAAATGCAGAATTTATTAAATTTAACGGAGTTAGAAGTTAACAGGAAGTTAGCTCGCTAGTTTCCACCTAAA
>NW_024582467.1:1762760-1787202 GCF_018398535.1 Haplochromis burtoni
TTCTAGGCATTCCAGTATCCAGCTGTGGGGCATTGAGTCATAGGCCTTCTTGTAATCAAGCCAGGCAGTGCACAGGTTGGTCAGCCTAGTCTTGCAGTCTTGGGCGACTGCTCAGTCCACCAGAAGCTGGTGTTTTGTGCCTCTGGTATTCTTGCCAATCCCTTTCTGTGCCCCATTCTGTGCCCCACTCATGTATTGACCCATGTGCCTGTTCATCTTAGCTGCTATGATGCCTGACAGGAGCTTCCACGTGGTACTGAGGCAGGTTATTGGTTGGTAGTTGGATGGGACCGGCCCCTTCTGTGGGTCCTTGAGCATCAGGACTGTCCAGCCTTCGGTTAGCCATTCCGGGTGTCTCTCATCAACTAGCAGCTGGTTCATTTGTGCTGCCAGGCGCTCATGGAGTTAAGTTAGCTTCTTCAGCCAGTAGGCATGAACCAAGTCCAACTCTGGAGACCCTTTCTTGGATGTCTGCCACGGTGATGGTTACTGGTCCCTGTTCAGGGAGGTTACTGTGGACTGCCCTCAGATCCACTAGCCACTGATCATTGCCATTATGGCAGGGCTTTCGATTAACCTTCTGCCGCAGTTGCACTGGTGCGCCTAACGTTTTTATCTTAGGCACATCAGCACAAAAGTTAGGCGCACCCAAATTTTTCAACCGCATCGCTTAACCGCGCAGTTTTACATGTGCACTTTTTTTGGGGGGGGGAATTGCTGTCTATACAGACAATATTAATTTGTAAATGATTAACTAACAATCTTGTCAACACAAAGTTCTTCATTTGGAGCACAGTTCTACAAGAAAGAAAAATTACTGAAAAAGTGCTTGTGCTTAAAGTGCTTTGGCACTCTTTGGTAATGTTGTAGACGATGTTAAACGTAATCATCATCTCGGCCTCCTCTGACGACCTGTTTGCTGCTACCTGCCGCTGAAAGGCAATGGAGCGAGGGGACAGTTGGGCAGTGCATTTATCGCAGCATATAATGTGTTTTCTGGATACACTGTGCTTTTTCAGCATTCAAAGATTGATGGCACCGTGTCAGAGCACTGGCTATGGATTTCAGACAGATCAGGCCTTACCTTAACAAAAAAGTTATCAACAGTTCTTTTCATTTTTTCTTATTACCCACAGCCACATCCACTTCAGTCAGGTCTAGACTACTCAATAGGGCAGGGTTTCATCACTGATTTCTATAATCCATTCAATTCCAATTCACAAGGTCCCGATTCGATTTGATTTTGCCTCAGACAGTCAGAAATATTATTATTTTGATAATTTATTAGTATTGACACTTGTGAGACTTCACCAGAGGTGTAAGCATCATAGCAGATGCCTTTGTGTCAATGTAACTGAGGATAAAACACAAGATTTTCCTGGTCTGGCTTTTTTAGCAGATAACCTTAAAAATATTCTGCAATTTTGTCATAATTTTAAAAAGTATTAAATTTCTTCAGTATTGAACAGCAGAAATTAGGCTTTCTTGTCCGAGGTCATTTAAGTAAAAAAGAAAAAAGACAGCGCGACAGCGCTGTAAACAACGGTAGACTGGTGGGTAATAAGCTGAATGAATAATGCAGAAAACAGAGATTTGAGAGGGAAACTGTTCTTGAAGTACAGAGAGAGAGAGAGAGCTGGAGAAGTGTGATTTAGAGAGAGAGAGAGGCTGCAGCATGAAGTGTCGATTAGCGAATAATGAAGAACAAAAGAAAAAACTAGCAAAAAGAAGAGTGAGAAGCATTAATAACAGATATTTATAGAATTTGAAGCGTAGTATCGAGCAATCTCTTTCTGCTGGCTGGCTCAAGTGAAATTTTTATGGTTGGAGAGAGAAAACCTTGCAGCTCAGTTAATACGAGGCGCAAAAAAATTCTAATACACAATGTCCAGTGACCGTCGACGGCTTATCAGAAAATTCTGTGAGCCCTTTATTCAAACTACTCCACCAATCTCCCAATCCACCTAGCACTATCTCAAATGTACAACACGAAGGACTTACAGAAATATCTGGCGGACCACTAGAACGGCCAATCAGAGAAGGTCCCTCTCCTCGGCTATCACTTGATTGTTAGATCCATAAGACTAGGGAGCATAATGTGTGTATGTTGTTGACCACACGAGACTTTCAGAGTTGCGAGACTTTTTTTTTTTCTTTTTTTCTGTTCTTTTTTTTATTCGAACAGCTGCTGGTCGCACCAGTGCAACCTAGGATTTTTTTTAGTCGCACCACTGAAAAATTTTGGTCGCACTCTAGAGCCCTGCATTATGGGTTGCAGCCTTCTCCCTCTGGCGTTATTTTTGTGCCACTATTCTGAGCGCACGTAAAAAAAATTTGCAGGTGTAAGTGCAAACTAAGACGCAAACTAAGGTGCAAACCTTTTTTTACGTGCTCTCATTTTTTTTTACGTGCGCTCATTTTTTTACGTGCGCTCAGAATAGTGGCACAAAAATAACGCCGTACTCTTCCCGTATTGCTCTGGTCGTGTCCAAAAACTTGTAGACCAATTACGTCACAGCGACGCGCCGAAGGCTGTCCAAATTCGTAGACTCCTCCGAATGCAGCCGACAAATGCATCAGCATTTCTCCGAATTTGGAGGATGGGTCGGGTGTGTCCTTCGTGGCCCACCTTATCCCAGAATTCCTAGCGTGGCCCAGCCAAATGGCAATGGCGGCCGCTACTATGTTTTAAAATTACTCTTATTAATCTGTCTGGGTCACAAAATAAACTTTTAACATTTTCAGTCGACAATGTGGGTGTGTAAATTTCAAATATCTGCTCGGTTTATCAAGATATTGCATATTTGCAAAAGTGCTTCGACGTTTTCGGAGACGTCTGTTACCCACCAGCTCGATAGCTAGCCGAGAGCTCGAGGGTCACTAGATCACTAGAACGTCAAAACTCCCAGCACATCAGTTGGTCAACTGTGTGCAGAAGGACAGTCAAATGATGCATCAAATGCCCTTTTTCACTCCGTGTGCGTGCTCAGAGCCTGAAGCAAGAAGCTTGGATGAACAAACAAACCACAGATGCAGTTCCTGCTAGCTCTGACCGAGCTTTAGATTTGTTTAAGCTCTTGGTATGCAAAAGTGTTGAGATGAATAAACTGCAGATACGTCTTCAACTTGGTCCAGGTGTCACCAGGTGAGTCACTTACACATTTCTGGCAGTGAGGTAAACGTCTCCTTCAAACTGCTTGCAGAGCGCTCGGACAGTGGCCAGACCGATGCCCTTGTTACTTCCAGTTACCACGGCAACTCGGGTTGGCATGTCTGTACAAAAAGAAAGAGAGGCATCAGTGTCTGAACTCCACACAAGTGGTGGTTAAACTCATAGGTGGGCCCTGCTCTGGACTGGGAGCATGAGTTATCTAAGAAAAATAAAACTTTAGATCATGGTAAAATTTATTTTTTTAAAAAGTGTGAGTTACTAGCAATTAAAGACTGCCCTGCAAATACGATCTGTAATATTTCTGTTAAACAAGAAGTCACATACTTGGGACTGTTAATATCCAAAGACCAAAAATCAAGATGCTCTTCAAACTTCACTCCAATTATACAGAAAACCCTAAAAAAGTTCAACCAGTGGCTGCAAAGGGACTTGTCTTTGAAAGGTAGAGTGTTAATTACTAAAGCTGAAGGGATATCCCGATTAACATATGCTGCTCTCTCCTTACATCTGGATAAGAAAATTAGTAAAGATATTGACCGCATGCTCTTTAATTTTATATGGAAAACCGTACGCACTATATTAGAAAAACTGTTGTGATGAATAAGTACGAATCAGGTGGGCTTAACGTCTTAGACTTTTCTACTTTAAATAACACTTTCAAAATTAATTGGGCTAAACATTTTCTTAAAAACCCTACCTCTATCTGGAACTTTATACCATATCGTATTTTCTCTCGTTTTGGTGGCTTTAATTTTTATTTTAAATTGTAATTACAATGTTGAGAAACTCCCTGTAAAGCTTTCATCCTTCCATAAGCAGGTCCTCTTAGCGTGGACCCTCATTTATAAACACAACTTCTCACCTCACAAATACCTCATCTGGAACAACAGAGATATTTTATTTAAAAATAAATCACTTTTCCTGGAAACTTGGGTCCAAAATGGGATCCTATTGGTGGCTCAGCTGGTTAATAAAGAGGGACAACTACTTATTTACAACGACTTTATTGCACTATATCATTTTCCAATCAGTGTTCAGGAATTCTCATTGGTGCTTGGTGCCACACCCTCAGGGACTTTAATGTTATATAAAAACACTGACAGCTCGATCTCTACCTCAGTCACTCTCCCTGATCCAGCTGAGTCACCAATAGGAAAAATCTGCTTTTCACAGGAACTTGGTAACAGCAATAAGAGAATACGTAGTTTATTCCAAGAAGATATCGTCTCTCTCCCATATATAACATCTTATTGGAACCGATTTGTTCCAGATATCAAGTGGAAGACAGTCTGGATGGTCCCCCATAAATATTTGATTGTAAATAAGGTGAAAAAAGTCTCTTTTAAAATTCTACATAAATGTTATCCAGCCAGTCACTACATGGTAAAATTTAAAAGAGACATAAATACTAATTGTACTTTCTGTGGGGATCATCCAGAAACTGTGACACATCTTTTTTGGTGCTGTTCTTTTACACAGAGATTCTGGAAGGAATTTAGCAGCTTTGTTATTGTCCATATTTTAAGGGAGTTTTCTTTACGATGGGAAAATGTTTTATTCTGTTTCTTTAAGTTCCCCAAGAAGAATGAGAAATGTTTTTTATGATAAATTTGTTAATACTTTTAGCTAAATTTTTTATCCATAAATGTAAGTTTACTAACAAAACACCATATTTCTGTCATTTTTTTAAGTATGTGGAACTGTACATACAATCAATATCAGACTCCACCAACAAAAAGGCTCTCAAAACAATATATATATGTGAATTTTTGCGTGTATTCTTATAATTGTTACTTTTCTTTTTACCCCTGGCTTTGTGTGTTCACGTTGTTGTTTTGTATACTTCATCTGTTCGTATGTTGTATACTCATTGTTTGTTAAATAAAGTTTAAAAAACAAAAAAAAGACAGTTCCAGAGAGAAAAATAGTGGGAAAACAAATCCACATATATTGCTCCAATAATTTCAGGGGGGAAATGAATTGAATGCACATACTGCAGCTTTGAAATGCACTGCAGAATGTGGATTAAATAAGATTAAATGTGTAGACAGTGCGATCAGTCAGTCCAGATACAAACGATACAAACACGCTGGTTTTACGAGGCATGTACAAACAGAACGTGACTGTAAATTACAGCATGAAATTAATAATTTGTCCAAACTTCCCGTTTAAAAGCCTTTGATCGAAGAGAATCCGAAGACCTTTCACCAGCGTCTTTCTCTCTTACATAACGCAGACTTTCAGTTTGCAGGTCGGCCCGACGCCTCCTTAAATCCGCTAAAATTCAAACAAGCTGCTGACAAACGAAAACTGTAAGATGTAGCGGAGGCCTCACACTTACTGAAGCTGGGGTTTGGTCCTGAATGAGGCTGCAGAGAGGACAAAAAGCGCTGCACGTCAAAATGCACGACTGTAAAAAAACCAGAAAAAGAAGAAAAGCAGGGCGGCGTTCTGCGCAGGATCGGTGCGCATCCCCGGAAAAACAAGTGGAACACGTGGGTTGGGTTATGGATGAGCTGTACTGCAAGGAGTTTCACGTTAATATGGACAATATTTCGGCATTTCTCTATATTTTGGATCAACTTTTAGGAAGGTTTGTAGGATCATCTGATAAAAATAAACGACAGCAGAACAGATTAGAGATCAGTGCTGTGGCTCACTGAAGGGTTTTTATGTGGCATGTAGTCCTCCAGCACCCTACAAAAAACCTCTTAATTGATCGTCCATTTGTAGTTCCTTGTGATTGTTAAAACTGTTACAGTGATTACAGTTTATTTGTGCTCTTCAGACTCACGAAGTCTTACGTATGTTGTGTGTTTCGATAGAGAGAGCTGTCCAGATGAGCGTGTATTTACCTACAAAAAGAGACCATGAGAGGTCACAGTCACAGAGCTGGACGAACTGCCCGGAAGAGGAGGCAGAAACGCGAAAGCAGCGCCCGGTCAGGTAGAAACACGCTGACTGCTTGAGTTTAAAGTGTTTCAGTGCTGCATGCTGGCTCAGCTCAGACTCTCTGCCCCTCTCTCTCTCCAGTGTCTCTGTGTCACCAGCCGCAGCATGTGAAGCTCTGGAAGTTTCTTCACCACAGAGGATTTTCCTCCACACTGCTTCAGCCAGCTCTCTTCACTGGTACCACATCCTATATTGTTATCCACATCCTCAGGAGTATCATATAACCCGAAAAGGAAAGCTGCCCATTGTTTGTTGGGTGATTTTAGGTTCATTCAGAACTTCCCACCTGACTTCATCAGGATTTTTTGTACACTAAATATATTTACTGAAGCCATGCCAGATTTTACCATCATGCTATGAATGTCTTCTGAGTTACAGCCTCTCACAATACATAGACATGAAGTACACACTCTGTATGAACTGACCTCCAAACTACTTCACATTATTGTATTCCAGAGTTTTTAAATTTTCACAATTTCCCAAGTACGGGAGCACCCTAATCAGTTTTATACTCTACCCAAGTATGACACCTAAAGCCAGAATCTTCAGCATGGTTGTCATGAGTGTGAGACCCCCCCCGTGGGCCAAGCCTGAGCCTTTTTAGTTTTGAAACATTTCTTTAAAACCATTTGATCAGTGGGATATTTCCAAACTACTATACAGTGTTGTCTCTGCATTTCACAGCCCTGAGCTACATTTATGAGTATTTAAATGTTACTATATTAGATCATTGTTTTGACACAGAAGACATCTAGGCTGAGCCTGGTATCAAACAAATAGACCCTAGACACCTGTCCCACATGCTGATGTGACCTCTTGACCCTCAGCTGATTCTGAAGGATTGAGTTGGGAACCTTTTTCAGACCTGGTTGGTTTTATAGAGCATGACTGTGAGGAGGTTTTCTGTTGGTATCTTCTTGGGCCAATCAGAGACATTACCTACACTGACAGTTTGTGTGTTAAATCATGATATTCACATGTACATTTGGTTCATACAGACACAGGCAGAGGACTGCAGACTCTCAGAACCATTAAGGTAATCCAGATTCCCTAAATGCCACATTTTTATCAACATATATTATGAACTTTTTGCATCTTCAGGAAGAAAAAAGAAATCAAAAATGTTATTTTATTCTGAAAATCACAATGTGGAAACTTCAAGGAATAAACATAGCAAGTCGCTGACAGGCTGAAGTTGTTATGAAAGTGTTATAATGTTAGAAATAAATGAGTTAATGGTTTATTAAAATTACTTTTTTTTTACTTTGATCATATTTTGTTAAACTCAACATCCACTTGTTCACCTTCTTTGTGACCATGTGCCTGATATTTGCAGTAATTCTGAATTCTAACTGAAACACGAGCATACATTTAAAACCATCACAAAGCACACGCTGACATATGCACAAAATGTTATTTTAATATTAAGTTTTATATTATTCATAAAGAAATAACTGTATATTGTTTATATAGCTTTCTTATAGGTTTTGTGCTCGATCTGTTAGGCAGTTAATGATTTATTTATGTGTGTTTTGCCTTTTAATTTATAAGAAAGAATTAAGTTAAACTGCTGCTTCATAAAAAAATACAAATATGATTAGTGAAGTAATTTGTGTAGTCACCATTTTTTTAAACATTTGAATTGGTTACTGTTTGGAATTAGTTACAGGATCAAGTGTAGATCCTGTAGTGACGTTTGAATGTTAAAGCTTTATCTGTTGGTGTTTGTGTGGCAGCCCGGTCAGCTGATTATTTCTCTGCCGGAGTCGTGCCTCCTCACAACCTCCACCGTTCTGCACAGCTACCTGGGACGGTACATCAAGAGGTAAACACAGAATGTAAACATATTCCAATATTTCCATCCTCTATACGGCATGCAGGATTTAATCTATGTATTAGGGGTGCAACATACACAAAATTAACAGTTCGGTTCGATACTTTGGTGTCACGATTCGATATTTTTTCGATACAAAAAAATGTTCATGCTTTTTTAATTTGTCATTTATTAAAATTATAAATATATATTTTAACTCAAATGTACAGTTTTTAAATTACATGTTGCTGAAACAACAAAGGGATAAGAGAAATCACTCATCTTTGGAAAAGAGAGTTTATTACAGAGAAATGTCTCTTTCCAAAATAAAAGCTATACTATACGCATCTTCTGGGCTATATTCTCAGCAGCATATTAAACATATCAGGTCCCCATAAGGAGAATCATGTGCTAACGGCTGTCTAAATGACTCGGGTAACACGCTTGTTGTTTTTGTCTGCTTCCACTTGTCTTTGCACTAGGATGATGTCGGAGTAAATGTGCAGTCATATTCATTTTGTTCCCACTAGTGCTGTCAGCGTTAATCTGAAATGCCGTTAACGCCACAACACGGCAAATCTCCGTTAACGAGGTACCGCGGATCGCCCTGTGCGTGGGGCTGGACGGCCAACATGTTAACGAGCTAACTGCGCTAACACACTAGTTCCCACCCATGTAAGTGAGCATTGCGTGGCACATCCGGCATACTGTTTTACTTTTGTCCATGACGCGCTTACCTTCAGGGTCATACTTCACATGAAGACCAAAATACTCTGCACAACTCTGTTGCTTGTGAAGCTCGCACACAAGAATTTCACTCACATGTGCTGTACCAATGTACCTGCACATGTGATGTGACAATAAAAGTGATTTGATTTGATTTGATTTGAAATAGTTCCAAATGCCAGATCTGAATGAGGGTGAGGGAGGTTCAATTTGCCATGTTGCAAGGAGAGCTTGACTTCTGTCTCGCTAGCTTGTGCTGCGCTCAGTGGATCTGCGCTCGACAGTGCAGCCTAGGCGGAGTAGTCGAACGCAGATCCACTGAGCGCTCAACACAGACAGCATCGTCAGAAGAAAAGTTGATAAAATAAATTAAAAATTTTGTATTGTTCGATACATATGCGTACCGAACCGAAAGCACTGTATCGAACAGTTCAATATCGATACGAGTATGGTTGCACCCCTACTATGTATGTGTTAGATCGTCATAAGCTTACACAAGTTCAGACTCGGTGCCAGGTTAATTGTGCGCCTGTACTTCACACTATCTCAGCACACAGAAGGATTCAGCTGATGGACTCTGAGTATTTTAGGCAGAATGAGATGAAACCAAACTGTTTCTGGGTGTGTTTTTTTTTTCTCTGCAGCTGGAAACCTCGTCTGTCTCCCCTCCTGGCCCTCTGCATCTTCTTGGTGTGTGAGCGGCACAGAGGAGAGGCCTCTGATTGGTTCCCTTACATCAATGTGCTGCCCACAGTTTACACCTGCCCCGCCTATTTCAGCGATGATGTCATGGCTCTTTTACCTGCCAGTGTGCGGAGGCGGGCCTTGGAGCAGAGGGAGGCAGTGAAGGAAATGCACTCCACCAATCAGGAGTTTTTCAGGTGAGTGCGGTTAAGGCCGGGATTTGTACTCGCTTGTAGATCAGCTCGTTTTCTAAAAATTGGCTGAATGCATCAGAATAAAAGTAATTGTTCAAATGATGTTTAGTCTTCTTGTGTGAAAAGTGAATGATCGCGCTGTGATTGGTTCACTGATTCAGGTCCCTGCAGCCGGTTCTGAGTCAGCCCACAGCGGATGTTTTGACCTATGAGGCGCTGAGGTACATGTTCCTTATCTTTGACCAAATGAACCGTTTACATAACAGTATTAGTGAATGAGAATACTATCTCTAACTAAGCTTCTCCTCCTTTCCCAGGTGGGCGTGGTTTAGTGTCAACACACGCACCGTCTTCATGAGCCATGCTTCAAGCAGCTTCCTGTCAGGACCTGATAATTATGCTTTAGCTCCCTTCCTGGATCTGCTCAACCATCGCCCTGACGTGCAGGTAAATGTGATGCTGCAAGAATACTGTAGCTGTTGAGTCGGAGCTGGTTGTACTGATTGAGAGTGTATGACTGCATTTCTTTTGTCAGGTAAAAGCAGGTTTTAACGATGTGACAAGATGTTATGAAATCAGGAGTGTGTCTGGGACTCTGCGCTACCAGCAGGCCTTCATTAACTACGGTTCCCACGATAACCAGCAGCTGTTGTTGGAGTACGGATTTGTCACCACTGCCAATCCCCACAGTGTGGTCTATGTGGACACAGGTAAACCTCTGCAGTAGGTCTTATCATGGGGAAGTTTTTGCCCTATCGTCGAATCAAATTTATATTTACATATATTGATCATGATATATTTATGACAGTGCTAATGAACTTTTATGAACATATGACTCCCTGGACTTAAAATAGGTCATTACTTTACATGTTGGTAATCTGAAACAAGCTGTTTCCCTTCCTTCATTCTGATTGGCTACCTCTCACAAACAGCCATCATCCCCTCTCACTGCTACAAAGCAAACAGGGGAAAAAATAAATTTAAAACGAGTGTTTAAAGCAGTATTATGAAGCCTAAGCCTTTGCTTACAGGGATTACTTGCACATACACCGACCTCATTATTTAAAACTTTGGAAACATGTTTATTATTTGCATCTGCCAGTGTAACATTAGATATATAAGAGAAAATATGGAAAACTGTTTGTCTTAAAACTTGATGTTTGTGTTTTTCACTGTGGTCCCTCAGATCTGCTCTGTGATGTTTTAAGAGGCGACAGAAGTTTGACTCAGAAGATCAAGTTTCTCAGAGAGAACAGTTTCCTTCAGTAAGACTCGGTTTACATACTTAATGATTCAGCTGTAAACAGGACTAATACTTAACTCGGATACAACTGCAAAATGGAAAAATGCCTTCATATGTTTCCTGCCTTCCTGCCAGTAATCTCACTGTGTCCAGTGATGGCCCCAGTTGGAGGCTGATGACGGCTCTCAGGCTGTTGTCGTTGCCACAAACACTGTAGTAAGCCTAAACACACATTTATACATGTACATCGATGTGTTTTGCTCCAAAATCTGGGCGTCCATTCACAATCTGGATCAGTTTCTCTGTCTGTGGAGTGTGCCTGAACATGTGTGTAATTTACAGCCACCAGTGGAAGGCAGTGTTGCTCGGCCAGCTGGTGTGTGAGGAGAGAGAGCAGTGGAGCGTCCGGATGGCTAAGCGTCTCTGTCAGCGACTACTGCAAGACACATGCAGCGCACTAGATAAGGTGTGTGCACATGTGCATGAATTTAACTCTGTCCCTGTTTTGCAGCACATCACCTGATTCCTTTTTTCTCCTGCACTGTGTGTGTGTAGGTCTCACACCTCCTCCAACAATGTGAGCAGCCAATTAGGGAGCAGCTAAATGTGGTCAAGTCACTGCGGCAGGAAGAGAGGTGCATCCTGGGAAGCTGCCTCAAGGCACTGGAGGAATCACTCAGACATAATGACAGTCCACTCGGTGCTGTGAACTGACATCTGATTGGCCCTCTGATCTGACAGCTGCTGCAAGAAGTCAAGTGATTGGCTGAAGCGTTTCCTGTGCTATGTGTTGACTGAGAAAAGCAATAGGATGCTCTGTTACAGGCTCTCATCACCACCAGCTTAACTGCTCTAAGCAAAATACTACTACAGAAAGGATGCATCTCCAGTTTTAAATCCGCTATTTTATATATTTATTTTTGCTTTAATTAGTAGTTAGATTTTGTATTACACATTTTATGAAGCCACCAAATATCCCAGCTGCTGTTTATGTTGTAATTTACAGCTCAAAGGGACATATTTCAATTTTTAACTCCATCTTTTTAGTGTTGGAATCTACTAGAGCAGCTTTGAATGATTCAATATAATCCCCGTTTCTGTCATACTAGGACTTGGTCCTCAATTTGATGTTTTAAGTCTATTAAAACCCCTTTAAGCCAACTTTCTTCTGATTGGCTGCCCTTCACAAACAGATGGATCTGAAACGAACAAACAAAAGATCTGTTGCATAATAAACAAAAAAGCGGCCTTGTTTTTTAATGAAATATGATTTTATTGAGTCAGATGACACCTTGTGCATTTCTAAACAAACATTAGGTGATGAAGAGTGATCAGATTTTAATGGATATCACTGGCTCTGGGAAAAGAGTTTCTTCTGCAGTGTGAAGTAAAACTGTCCAGGTGACTCTGAAACTCAAGCAGTTAATGATTGAGCGCCTTTTTTCCTGTTGTTATCATATTATTGGGCCTGAAACAGATCATAGTTCTGTGTTAACAAGTAAACAGTGACTGATTGGAACAGAGTGTCACTGCAGAGAGAAGTGATCCAGCTGAGCTGTTTTCTTTTATCTCTGCATAATGTGATTAGTTAGGTCAGAGCTGAACAACAGCCTTCGTCTTTGGGTGACGCTGGACAGTCTCCATGGCAACTGTGGCTTCATAGAGGGGGACTGCTTCCTCGGGCTGAGGCCTGCAGAGAGACACAAGGTGAATTTGATCAGAGACCCATTAGAGTCTAATTTTAGAACAATCTGAATCCCCAAATCCATGAAATAACTACGGTCTGTACCAACATGTCATTTGTCTTTTAAACTAAAGGCTTATTAAATTAAACATTTACTTCTTAACCTTAAAAGAATGGTAGGCTATTAGCAATCATTCCAGTCTTCTTCACCCAAAGCAGGTTTGACACCCCCGCACTAAACTGGAAACTAAACTTCTGCAAGTGCTGTTACAGCAGAAGTCTAATGTTAAAAATAATGAGATATTTCATCCAGATGCAGACAGATTAGGCGAATTCCAGAGCTGTCAAAAATAGAAGAAGTCTGCCTTGGACATGTGAAAGGGAAAGGCCTACCTTCTATATGTTCTATATGTTATAATTTATTTAATGTCTGCTTGTAAAGATTTAGCAATAAACAAATTAAATGCCTGGAGAAAAAAAAAAAAGCATACAAGAAGACAGAGGTGAAACAAACTGTTTTTGTGCATTTAAATAGGCTTCATTCCAAACAAATACACCATTAAAGCTAATTCAATATCAGTGGCTAATGAGGACATATGTCCCCTGTGAAACTTCATCACACCTCTGGTAATGTTCCAAACATATGTACAAATTGTCTAAGCTGCTGGACTTGGGACTTCTGCATGTTTGTGGGAATCATATGTGAGCATCCTGGAAAGTTGACCTCGTGTTAAAATGTGGATTTGTGTACTTTATCTAAGATAGTATGATCCCACTGAGAAATGTCATCCAGCACTCCTTAAACTAGATTTTGAGGTTACCTGAGTACTCCGCTTGACATCTTCTCCACGATATCCTTCAGAATATCTGCAAAGGTCAGTTAAGGCTTCAGAAATGCACATTACAGAATTATGGTTTTAGATTATATGCTGCAAGAACAGGATACGGAGGTATCTTCCTTGCTGCGATTATGATGCTGTCCAGACTTCAGGGTTGAGGAAGGACACAGAGGCTGATTTTAAATAAAGTAATCTGCAATCTGGAGGATCCAACTGCAAATACACAGAGACACAGAGAGGTGAGGAAAGTGATACTGAAGACAGACCAGACTGAGCTGCATTCAGATGCTTTAAAGCCAGAGAGGTTATTTCTGTTCAAATAGTAATAATAAACTATGAAGTTATCAATTTATGATGCCGCTGTTGAGTCTGACCCCAGCTCACCTGCAGGTCTTGGTGGGATGTAACCCAGTGGCTGCCCACTCCCAGCACACTGATGATGTCATGTTTGTGTGGAAGTAATTTCTTCTCTTCTGACTCCACTTCCTCCTCCCCTTCATGCAGACGAACTACACACACACATACACATACACACACAAACATACACAAAGGTCTTTTCTAATGTGTCTGATTTGTGCCTCTTCATCCTGTCTGTGACCAGACCTCTGACTGCAGCACCTTGAAGGATGCATCAATGAAGGATGGAGGAGAGTCATGAGAGGAGCACAGGTGTGTCCACGACGTATAAAACAGGTGCACGACACAGTCTCAATATACGAGCTGTGGCAGGAAGTCTTTATGTTACAGATATTTTAGTCATTCCATCACAACTCATCAAAGGTGCCTTGTTGAGTGGCTGTAAACATCTGCAAAACTGAAGTTTTGCATGATTGGACATCCAGATAGTGTAGAAACTTCAAGTATCTAAACTAGAAGGAGAAGATGTGAGGAAAAGCAATTTTATTTTTTTACCTCCAGAGTCAACAACGATATCCACTCCCAGTCCTCCCGTCTCCTCCATAACCGCCGACAGCAGTTCTGATGAGCTGTTATACACTGGAATAACTCTGGCTTCACACATAAACACACATATATGAGAGAATGAGTCACTGCAGCTCAGAAAACATTTAAAACTGAGAAACCGACTGAGTTGTGTGTAATTCTACTCTGATCACATTTAATTTGCAAACTGCAGTTTTCACTAACGACCACATGATGGCAGCAGATTTTAGCTGAAATAATTATTTCTGCAAAACTAGAAAAAAATATTACTAATGGCTTATCTTCCCATAAATAGAATTACAGCTCAAACACCAATGACAGTTATGTTACTAATCAAGCTAGGAAGCAAGGCAAGTCAGTGGGGAAGAGAGGAAAAGAGCTCACCTACTAAGGGATCCTGAACACCTGAGGAGAATATGAAGGTGAGGAGAGGACAGGATGCAGAGATGAAAACAGGTTGGAAGCAGAGTATGTGAATATGAAAGGAATGACAAGAAAAGGCCAGTTTCGGTATCTCAAAATGTGATTTTGGAGAACATTTCAAAGATCATCATCAAGTTTTTCAATGCGAGCTACAGAAATGTCAGCGTGGGTCGGTACGCACCTACGCTGGGCCGAAGCTGCTCCAGGAAAGTGTGATTCTGTGGCGAGTGTGACGTCGTCAGCACCTTCGCCCCGTGGTAACAAGCCAGCTGGATACACATGAGGCCAAAAGACTTCGCAGCAAGAGGGATGAGATCATTACTCGTGCGTGCAATCAAACTAGAGCTTTGCTTTACAAGGTCGCACACAGTTTATATTTTGAGTGTTTTTACGTACGCTGGCTCCGTCCGTGACCAGGAGCGTGTGTCCGGCCGCCATACGAGCATGTGTGTGCAGAGCAGTGTAAGCGCAAAGGCCGTCACGCAGCGCTGCTGCCACACACACCGAGCTGAGCTTCTCTGGCTTCTGAACTGGAGATCACAGAAA
Organism: Haplochromis burtoni; assembly: GCF_018398535.1. Lineage (NCBI taxonomy): Eukaryota > Metazoa > Chordata > Actinopteri > Cichliformes > Cichlidae > Haplochromis > Haplochromis burtoni. The sequence continues at coordinate 1,777,979 of NW_024582467.1, forward strand.
CACAAAAATGCTCACTGAACAGCTTTTTATAGGATTTTATTTACAAGATTTCAACTTTTAAGATTCTTAAAGTTCTTAACTTTACGTTGCTCTAAAATCCATCTGCCTAGAAGGTGATTGTCACTCCGTTCTTTTCCAAAGATTATAAATGTAGTCAGAGACTATGGGGGTGGATCAGGGCAGTGTGTGCACTTCAGGTGCTTTTACATTTCTTTCAATCTGAAAGTTCTGATTCAAAAAAGTTGAAAGTTCATGCGGTGCAGAGGTAAGGTGGACACACACAAAAACATTCTGCCCGTCGACTTTGAAGCAGAGCCGAGAACGGGTTCACCTTTTAGATCAGAGTGACCCTTTTTCTGAAATGATCGGTGAGTCAGTGCTGTGATATTTAGTAAAGTCAAGAGTCAGAATAAAAAACATAACTTAGACCTAAAAGAATTTAGAAGTAAGTTTACTATGTCATAAAATGTGATAGATGAAAGTAGGGAAAATAAAATTCACATAATAAAGATGTGAGAGAGCGTGCATCTCACCTAAATAATATTCATCGGTGTCAATGACCTCACAGAGTCCTGAGAAGCTGGAGTCCAGGGGAAGGATACCTGAAGAGGGAAGATGAGAAGGGGAAATGTGGAGCCGCTTTCACAAAGATAAAGTTTAGAGAAATCAAACAGACTTCAGAGAGATCTCTAAATTCTTTGTACTACAGTACAATGAATTAAGACTTGCTTGTAAGAAGAAGTGACTCCATGTCTATTTACCCTAGCAGAGAAATATCTTTTCTAACAATTCAATAGTTAAAAGGAAATTTTACTTTGAAAATTTAGTGAGGAAAAAAAGTGTTAATCCGACTGTGCATTAAGGAGACAAGAAAAACCCTCATCCCTCATCACTGAGTTAGCTCGGGGTCATCAAGGTTATCAAATTCTTTTGGTTTTAAATGACTGTTAGTGTCTTTATTTTTGTGCAAGTTAGGACTTGTTTAACCCTAAAAACCAATCCAAGTGTGTTAAAGTTATTTTGGTTATGACATCTTCTTGAATATGATCTAACAACATTCAAGGTTTCAGTCAGATCTGATATTAAAACATGTCCAACTTAGAGAACTGAGTCACAGTTCAGAAACAATGAACAATCAAAGACGTCTGTAAACACAAGTATTTATTCTTAAAAAGATTTAAACTTATAGAAATTCCTAAGTTGCAATCCTATAGAAAACCTCACATTCGCCATTTAAAAAAAATCATCCCTACCTACAACCTCGTCCTCCGGCTGAAAGAAGGTAACCTTGGGACCAACTGTCAGGAAAAAACAAACAAACAAGGAAACAGACACAAAAATTAAGACCCGTGAATGATGCATCACAAGGTCTCTTACTCACTCGGCACGAAAACACACACGTGTGAATTTGTTCTGAACAATAAAGCTAATTTCAGAGTCAAAATTTGTGTCTGTTTGCGACCTTGAAGGACGACCCCGGCCACCTCTCTGCCGACAGGGATTAAATCCCTCTGCATCCCGACATCTCTGAACAGCTGTAATAGACATCAGCAAAGTAGTGAGTTATTATCAGTGATGCATTTATCAAATTATTTCAGTTCAGAGGCAACAAAAGCAGCAAGAAAGAAAAATTAAACCACAAATGTGTCTTCTTTTGATGTTTTTAAACACATTGTGAGTGTGCCTCAAACAAACAAACAGCTTTTCTAACCCATCAGGTAGGTAGTTTTTTTAATTAATATTTTAAAGCATTTTGAGATCAGGTCCATCCTCTTAATACGATTAGAAATCTCTTCCACATTTACAAAATCACAGTTAATAATAGATTAAGCCCTGCTGTAGGCTACTGTAGCTCATTAATGGGAGTTACGATGAGCTACTACCTATATGGGAAAGCCTGGAGCCTGAGTGAAATAAGGTAAAGCCCTGAGTCATTATATTTATTTTTGGATGGTTCACTTATGAAACAATTATGTTTCTTACTTTTTGTAGTTTTATTCTTTTACTTGGCGGCACTGTGGTGCAGTGGCTCTGCCTTGCAGCAAGAACATCCTGGGTTTGAATCTATCTGGGGATGTTTTGGCAGAGCTTCCATGCTCTCCCAGTGTCTGAGTGGGTTCTCTCCGTGTACTCCGGACTTTCTCCAAACACATGCGTGGGGTAGGTTAACTGGTTTGACTGTGAGTTTAAATGGTTATCTGTCGCTCTGTGTTAGCCCCATTACAGACTAGACCTGTCCAGCCCTCTTGACCCTATGAGAGCTGGGATAGACTGTGTGGATTAATTCCAGTTTTGGCAGAACTAACATGCACTATAACTAAGCTACACTAACCCACCGGGAAACATGTTCAGCCACAGGTCTCACACTGTTAGTACCTTAAGGTCCAGTGGGCTGAGTCCACACGCCTTCACCTGAACTCTGACCTGATGGCTGCTCAGGACATCTGGGAGAGTCTGGAGAGAAACACACAAAGCCACTCAGTGTAACAATGAAGACAAAGGTAGAAGTCATAAACACAAAAAAACAGCAGAAACGTAAAATATGTTTACACTAACTAAGAAATAAATCATGCATATATCTGACATGATCTTCTAAACGTTTTAATGCAGCTTACTATGAAAGAGCAAAAACACCTGCTAAATAATCACTTTTACAGACAGTTAGTTGTTATACATATTCAGAGAAGCAGGGATTGTTCAGTAGGCTGAGACTAATCAGCAGCAGGGAGTTAAATATGCAGATTAAGCCTGCACAGCTAATTTGCTTTTCTAATAAGTTCCTTTAATACTGACGTGCTGTAGTTGCTCAGCTGGAACCTCAAACTCACCATTTCCTGGATAACGAACTTGGGTTCAGCATCACTGACAGCTCGGCAGTACAGACCTTTCATAACGCTGCAGATTTTCATCAAATCCACAAACACAGAATATCAAAATATTATAACGTGACCGACTGGACTAATGCTCTTCAAATAACAGCTGAGTCTAATATAGGAAAAATCAAACCGCCGGGATCGGTATGGATAAAGTCAATCAGCTGACCTCCTCTTCTTCGTTGTTTTTTCTTTCTATGACTACAATACCGCCCACTACTGGACATGTAATATGAAATGAATCATTGGTGTTCGATTTCGTATATAATAATAATAATAATAATAATAATAATAATAATAATAATAATAATAATACAAGAAGAAGGGAAACAGTACGTTAATTAAAACTGTTTTAAGAAAAACTTATGCCTTAACAAAAGCCAGTGAATTACTAGCAAAACCTCAGTTTAATGAATGAATTTCTGCATTTATTTAGTTAATTTTATTTTTCTGCTACATTAAACCAATTCTGTTCTAGTTTTGCTTTATTTTATTTTACAACAATGAGCTATTTTTTGTCAAAGGGTCAAAATATTATGTTTTTAGTCATTTCCACTTGAGTGATATTACTATAGTAGTATTTGTTTTGTAGCTCGGTTTTATTCTACTTAATAAGGCTATTTTATTTTGGTGTTGGTTTTCTGTATGTGTTGCCTGCAAGGATGAAATCTTAGCCATGTCGTATTTATTTATCTATGTGATTCATTACATATTTTACATTATTGCTAAGAGTTTTTAAAATTATTATTAATTTATTCTTAAAATGTATGAATTTATGTATTTTCTAATTAACAGCTGCAGACAGGAGCGCTACTAATCCGTTTATTTCGCAGAGAATCCCTGTGATCCGGACAAGAAAACCGTTCTCGCGAGATTGCGTCGATGTAATTTACCGTGAGAGAACATCTCGCGATATCTCAGTGGCGTTACCCCATTTTCCAGCTGTCCCTCAGTCGGTCAGGATTCCAGAGCCAAGGGAGATTCACCGGAAAGGGTTTTAGTGATAAAACAGCAAATTTTGGGAGAAGAGACCACATTGTGTGGTCACATAAGCACCCATCTGCCTAATTTATTCAGCATTCAACGATGGAAAGTGAACTATGAGGTAAGAGCCGAGTGCAGTATGGGTGATGTGAAAGAATGTCCCTGAGCGGGCTGGCGTTAGCTCATCACTGGTTAGCCTGCTCGCTAACTGCACTGACAGCTTTAGAGGCAATAAATGGATAATTTTTTTTACCGGCGTGGGATGTACTCCTATCAGCCTCCATAAGTGATGTGATGTGATGTTCAAGAATTTAAGGAAATGCGTGATATTAGTTATTGAAACAAGATCAGAGCGTAAGGAAACTGTTAAGACGATGCTACCCACCCACTGTTAATAGTTAGCCTGCATGCTAATGTTAAATCACTGCATCTGCATTGCCTGCCTGCGACCTAACGTTTAATTTCACAAACGTGTTCCTTGTGTTTATATGGAGTGTCGCTAGTACCCGGATCGGCTGAGAGTAAGATGATGAGACGACAGTGCTGACGGTGCGAGGTCAGAGAGCTGCTCTCAGGGTGGAGGTTTGTTCAGTAAGCCTAGCCTTTGCTGATATAAGTCCGGATTTTAGCCAAAGCTGCTTGTCCAGTCAAAACAACGCTCCGAGTGCCTTATAATCTATCTGAAAGGGCTTAAAATCGCCCGTGTGTGTTGAGCGACACACTTCATCATTTAGCGAGTCCAGCTGAGATGATGCAGGAAGTGAGGAGGGATTGCCAAACGAATCTTTCCTGTTACTGTTTTCCAGAGAATTTAGCACACTCCCTCTGCATTAGAGAAGGTGTAACATCAGCGTTTTGATTGACAGGGCTTACTAGGCTTCGTCGGCTCGGTCTGGTTTCCATGGTAACGTGGATGCTGAGTGGCCGTCGTGAAGGTGGGAGGACTGGAGCTTGTTTCATTCCCGAGTTGATTTAAAAAAAAGAAAAGAAAATCTATCCAGTACTGCTTTGATGTTGTTATGAAAACTGGAAGAAAGAGGGCTAAGAATGAAAGGAAGAAATCTGAGCACGTTATTTTTTGCTAACCTAACTGGACATTGCTTGGAAGTGTTGTTGTATTTCTGCTTTGCACTCTCACTCAGTTCATGGCTGGTGCTTGTTGGGTCTGCATCCACTATTACACTTGTTTGGGATTGTAATTTCCGCGTGTTCTAATCAGTGATAATGTTCAGGTAATAGGATTTAAATTCAATAACGTGAGACTTGTAAAAAGACAAAATGCCAGATGTAGCGTTTCAAGTCTGTCCAATGCATTTTAATAATGGTCGTTATTGGTAGGGGACCTGTGTTAACCTGACACACAAAATCAACATGAGACAAAAAATGTGATCCACAGCTAACTCTCCTCAGCAGAACAAAACATAATGACATGCACTAATTACTGTACATTTACAAAAATGCACTCACTGAATAGCATGCTGTGTAATGCTAGCTAACAGTCTTTCAGCAGTTACGAGGGAATCCATCAGTTCACAACAGAGACTGATGGTAGATGTAGAAAGGAGCAGCCATGCATCAGAGTAACTTTATACCTAGAGAGGATCTGTTTTGCATCTTTTTAAAACTGCTCTCTGTGTCTGTGCTGGACTTTGGCTTTAGGCAGGTCTGTGTTTATTTAACAGGGACAGTGCATGTTAATGAACATCAGTGCAAGAAGATCTAACAAGCCAGAGTTTAGCAAAACTGCTAACTTGCCTCAGTTGTGACTGTTCAGGTCACATAAAACTATGTGATAAAGAAAAACATCAAGACATGTAACAAAACAAAGAACATATCACACAATAAAAGAGTTTAAAATGATCACATGCTTCGTTTGTGATAAACCATTGTTTGAGATGCGCCTTAAAAGTGGCATATGCAGAGGGCTCCTTTATTGGTATTGATAATCTAAGGTGGACTGGTGGTAGACATCGAAGGCTCTGATTGTTTCTAAGTGTATTTAGAGTCCCTATCATAAGTCAATCATTTCAATATATTTTCCCTGATTGGTTCTGGCTTCAGTCGTTTGTTTTAAGAAATCATCCACTCACTTCGTGTTGCCAGTGGTTATTTTGTCTGCACCAGATTGGCCAAGATATCTCCCAACTGTCACAGAGGAGGGCCTTTTTTATATTTCTTTGTAAAATGTGCTTTATGTATATATGATGATATCATACAGCCCTGACTTCTCCTGTAGATAGAAGGCAGGGCTTGAAACAGTCACAAACAATGCTCACAACAGTGTATTTATTGTATGGAAAGAACGTGAACTATTGTGGTAATTGGTGAACCAGTACGGTTGTCTAATAAAGCGAAAAAGAAGAAGCTCAGTGCAACAAAGGTGAATATGTCTGTGGTCACTAAAATACCACACCTGTGGTTTCCTATAAACCTAACTGCATGAAGGGTTATAAAAATGAGTCGGACACAACAGACTTTTCTTAGTTATCTCTGTGTCTTCATTGTGACTCCAAATGATGAGCTGAAAAAAGTGATTGTGTGTGCACAAACAGACCGACAAACGAGTGATATGTTGATATATATGAGTGATATGTGGCAAAGGAGAGTTTCTGTGACTTCTTAGAAAGTGTGACGAACAATGGATAGCATTAGATGTCATCTAGCATGTTCGGCGTTAACCTGGTGAAGACTACAGCGAAGACAACATCCCAACAGTGAGGTGTGAAAGTGGAAGTGGGATTTCTACGGGGCTGCAAGAGTTCAAAAGGTGTTGAGGAGGAGACATCAATGCATCAAAAATACTGTAGAACAAGGGGAGTCTATCCCACCATAATTAACCAAACATCAATCTCAGCATCGCATAACAGTTTGTTCCAGTGTGTCCCAGAGCTCCATTCAACAGGGTTGGTTGTTTTATTTTATTTACTCTTTTTAACTGCAGGACTTTTAGAGGGTAAAAAATACAGTATAGTGCACAAACAAGGACAAAGTTTTAAGATAGATTAGGTGGTTAATCTGCATTCTGTTATATGAAAACCATAACCTGGAGCCCAACTCAACATTTAACAAGTCTGCTTATCTTGGTAAACTTGATCTTCTACCAGAGGCCTGGGAGTTTTCTCTTATCTGTGTACATGCATGTATCAGTGATGAAACCCCGTATAGTCATACTGCCATACTGTATGACAAAGAATACCATTGGCTAACCTGATAAGACGGTTAACAGTGTAAGAAGGACAGATATAGGAAGTATATACTGCAACTGCAACTCAACACATCTCTATTCTCTCATTTCACTACCTTCGCTGCTTTGTTTACTGCTTTGGTTGCTGTAACATGGGAATTTCTCAGTTTTGTGCTAAATAAGATTTCCAACCTTGGTATCAGGGTCAGAATTTCAGCTTGAGCTCAAAGCTCCTGCACAGCCATCGTAATGGGTGTTGCCACTGATATTGCCTTATTACATGTTTATTCACAACAATACAGGATGTACAGTATGAACATACAGGACAAATGACGCAGTTGTTCATCACTTGCTTTGTAATCATTGTTTAATGAGATTTTATTTCACATTTCAAGAATAACAGGTAATCAGCACCAGCACTAACAGTAATCTCAGGATAAAAAGTGTTTGAGCAGCTTGAGTGAGGCAAAATTGTGAGGCTCCAAATCTACTCAGAATTTAAGAAGCTACATGGTGAGAATAGTGTTGTATTTCCTTTTTACTTGCTGTACCACTGATGAAGTTGGTCTTGCCTTCAGATTTTAAAGATTTTGCCGCATTACTAATCAGGGAGAAGGCAAGACATGTTATCCAGGACCCTGGTAGCAGGAGGGGCCTCTTTTTTTTTTTCTTCAAGAAATGAAATGTTTTTGGTTTGAATATTTTTTTTCTTGTTGGTGCCATGATTAAATTGCCTAAATAAATCCAGTGGGTGGATAAACTTTAATTCCAAAAAATGGGGAATGGTGGTCCTCTGATTCTACTTTCACAACTTAAAAATAATGGAGTCAGTCTGGCTTCACAGCACAGCTGATGTATTCCGATTTCTGTTTCCTCAAGACAGTAAAACTCAGGTTTTTAAAAAAAGAAAAAAGGGGAAAAATAGGGAAGTCCACTCTTAAGTAATACACCCACAGAAACAGACACAGAGTAGAACTAACAGGTCAAGAATGTTTTAGCTAAGAGCAGCTGTAGGAGACCGATAGATGTCAGATGTGACCCTGTACCTATTAAATTTACCCAGCACAACAGCCAGAGTGAAGCAGCAGCAGGTCCCCCTCCAGATAATGTGGCACAAGCTGAGCTCATATAGTGGCAACTAAAATTATTCAAAGCAGTCAGCATATTGATAACAGTTTCAGCTGAAGCTGGGCAGCACTAAAATCAACCAGCATTATTCTTTATTGTATCAGCGGTTCCTAACCAAAAGTGTGCGATGAGGTAAGCAGGGCCATTGTGTTTCAGGCTGATAAAATATTGCAAAATATTTCAAGGATGCTGGTTCTTGAGGTTAAAAAATGGTTTGTAGGTAGTTGCTTAAATGTCTGTGGATGCATTTATTTAACTTTTCCTAGTTCTAATCAATGAAACACATTATAGAATCTAATGCATTTTAACATAGTGCTTTTAGGCCCGTTCAAACAGGATACTGTATTTACAGAGTTACACAATTATCAAGATAATTACATTATTAAATAATCTGCTCTGACACTGCTCTGGTAATCTTGTGTTTGTGCTGGGTGGGAGTGGGTACTGCCACCTATCAAGCCTCAGCACTTGACAGCAACGTGATAGAAAATGTGGTAGAACGTGTTGGATGCAGAGCTTGGGGTCAGTGGCACAGGGTGTGTTCAGAGTGGGTGTGTCTTTCACGTGTGAGTGAGAAGAGGAGGAAGGAGGGGGTTGGACTTGGTGTGTGTTTGATAAAATGCACATGTTATTTATATGTGGGGGGAGTATGTCGCGTGTGAGCACTCATGCAAGGAGCCTGCAGTTATTAATATCAACACTGTCACTGTTAAGCCATCTGACAGGATGCAACAACAAAATAACAAATCTTAAGATCAGGGTTTAGTTCTGTCATTCAATGATCTTCTGCTTCTCCTTCTTATGTGCTCGTCCTTTTCTTTACAGTTTAGTAATTTGCTGAGTTTTTATTTTTAAAAAAATATAGGGAAATATTAATTGTTAATGTGGGTAAGTTGTTTTTTCCTGGAAAACTACTTAGAGAGGTGCGCGAAGATTGTGGCGCAATGACATCAAAATCAGCCCAGGGGCCTGTTCTTCGTACCGCGCTAAGTGAGTTAGCTGGATGAGATTGTTGACGATTTCGCGTGATCCTGGATCGTTCGGTTCCCCGAAGC
>NW_024582467.1:1788545-1789045 GCF_018398535.1 Haplochromis burtoni
CCCCTTTTACGACACCCAGTGATGTCACATTACTGCGTCCAGCTGTACTAATCGTCAACAGCAGGTGTGTTCGGGGAACCGGATTAGCGCGCTCAGGGTTAGCGCGATGGTTTGGTCTTGGATGTTTCATTTGATCTTGGATGTAGTGAGCGACGTACGAAGCACAGGGCCCTGGACACAAACAAAGCGTCGAGTATAGCGGCGCTGTTACGTGGGTAGTCGTGCTCCAGACCTCGATTTTCAACTACAAGAAGTCTGTTTTCTAATGCATCACATTGTACTGTGATATTAACTGGAGAAAACAACTTCACATTCTACGGAGCCCCCCAGGGGACATGGGAGAAAAAAAAATTAGGGAGGAAAAAAAAAATTAGGGAGGAAAAAAAAAATTAGGGAGGAAAAAAAAAATAAGACGGACTTTTGCGAGATCTCGCAAAAGTATTGCGAGCGCTCGCAAAAGTATTGCGAGATCTCGCAAAAGTTTTAGCCGCATTCTTCGG
>NW_024582467.1:1790731-1880771 GCF_018398535.1 Haplochromis burtoni
ACAGAGGGGCTTAAACAGTCATCTGCCACAAGCCATGATAACAGACTCCAGTTACATCCCAGTGCTCTAATTATGGAGACTAATCCCACAATTACAGTGTATATATACGGGGTAAACAGAGCATTAAACCCTTAACTGCAAATGATAAATATGACAAAAGATTCGATGCAACAAAGGGCTTCAAATTAATTTCTGTTCAGTACTTGCTATTGTTTCAGAAAGATTTGTGCCTGTTTTTGTCGTACAGTTCTGCAAAGGCAAGGTCACACTCAGGCTGTGCGTGCTGATGAATAAAGTAAGCTGGGGGATCTGGCCTAAAGATCATATCAGGAGCCTTTGCCGTTGAATATGTGTCTCCTGATGCATTTATTTGAATTTGATGTCATCTCCATATGTTTGCCTTAACATCCTGCAGCTTTAGCTCAGGACTGAAGGCATAAATATCTTTATCCTGATATGATCGTTTATTTTATTCTGAAAGGTCAGACTGGTGATGGACTTTGGCTTTTCACTGGGAGCTGTTCTTTGATCTATAGTTATCTTTGGCATTCGATATTTCTCTTTTAGCATCTTACCCACGACATGACAGAGTTGAGGTTTGGCAGGAAAATGCCCAAAATTGTTTTAAAAAATGTGTTTAAATTTGCAATGAAATAATGAATCACTCCGACCTTTAATAAAAACGTGCTGCGTGTGGTGTCTTAAAAATATTTCTACATCTGGACAAGTTGTTTGAATCATAAAAACCGAAACCAGATTTGTTCTGTGCATGTGCAAATATCTACATGTACATAGAGGGAACGCTTGCCGACAATCAGCTGATTGAAATGTCTTACAGTATGTCAGAGGTGTTCACATGTGACTGTTCTGATATTTCAGGTGTGCCCAGCGAGTGCTTTTGTTCATTCCCTATGCTGTTATCAGTTTATTAAATTACAATGCAATAAAGATAAATAAGAATAAAAAATAAGGCACACCTCTAAGATGCCTACTGAGTCGAGTGATAGCTGTCCTTAATCTGTCACAACTATTCAAGCTTCTTCTAAGTTCATGATGAGTACGAATGTTTGGACAGCGCTATTATTATTTTTTTCCTCCAGTGTCACGATGGGTGTGATCCTCTTGTTCTTACTTGGGTTTTGTGTATAACTGGTTCTTGTACACAAACGTCAGTTTGTTTCACAAGCAGCTTAATCTGTGGTGAGGACTTTATGCAACTTGACTTTTCATTCACTAGATTTTGAGATGCTGGAAGGTAAAAATAATTCAGCAGTTTATAAGCCCCACACTTTCTGCTCCTGTTTTCATTTGTAAATGGCACCATCTGTTGAGCATCACCTCCAAACTGTTGTGTTTTGCTATCATTTTTCTGTAGATGACTAGAAGTTTAATCACTTCTCCCTGTGTGTTGTTTAAACTAGGCAAAAATGTTTGCAGGTGCTCAGCTGCTTCAATATTCTTTCGTGTAATGTCGAGCCACATGTGTGTGCGTGCATGCGTGTGCGTGTGTGTGTGGGGTGGGCTTTGTTCCTCTGACCTACTTAAGTCGGTTACTTTGTCCTCCCACTCTGATGAGAGTGGGGCACACACACTCCACAGCAAGCCCTTCAATCGGCCAAGGACAGATTCATACTGAAGGGTTTAGCAGTCTTATTGATACAGCAATATCAGAGCGATTTTGGAAAACCATCTTTGTATTGAGTTTTATGATTTGTTTGAGCACTGTAGACTAAATTCCATCTGTCCTTATGCTGTTTTGAAATCTGATGAGTCGTCATCTGAGAACTTAATGTAATAAACTCTAGCTATCATGCGTGGCACGATTCCTGTGGGACTAAATGGAAAAATTGCATTTTTGATTTGGACTCTCAAACAGAATTTGGCCTCACTGTTTGGTAATTTCTTGTGTGTGTGAAGCTTGGGCACACTAAAAGGGTCAACAACCCACACATACATATACTCATCCACCCGTCCTAAGTCCTTGTCTGTTGCAATGTATGTCACATTGTTATTGTGGGCTGTCTGCTAGCTGTGATACAGGGGGTGGGAGGCAGGTCTGGATCTGATTATCATGCCTTTGCTAATGCAGACACATGAGCTGTTGTTGTTGTAAGAGATGAGAGTGCTGGAGGAAATATAAGTTACATTTATTTTTCTAACTTTTCTGTCTGTGTTGTCTGTAAGAAATACTGACTTTAAAATATTTATTTAGATTTGACGCTAACATTGCTTTTATGAAGTTACAGTTGTAGCTCACTGGCTCTCAAGTGTCTTGGTTCTATAATAAAACCAACAAGGAACCATTAACTACTAATGCGAGCTGTGTAGACTATTCAGAAATAGCACCTTGGCTAATGCACAATTTATAGTATGTGGGTATCTTTTTGCATTGGTTTCTGAATTTGCAGAGAGAGCGATTATGGGACTGTAACCAGAATGTGTAAGTTGTCCGATTACCACAAAACCAAACCCGTCTGCTTGCCTGCAAGATGGACTAGAACTAGCTAGTTACAGCGACTGAACTTTCAAAATAAAGGCCTTTTCACACCAGGCGTGTAAAATCTGTGCAAATATTTCTGTCATTAAAAAATATTTCTCCGACCTCCCATTTTTAATGGAGCCGTTTACACTGACTGCGTAATTTCACTGGATAAATTTGCAGCATTTGAACCAAGCTCGATATTTCGTGTCATTTTTACAGTGCATAATGAGAGTGAAGGGATTTTCCATTAGTAAATCAATCATGTCATCATATTAGACGGATGGAGAAATTAACTGAAATCACAGAATATACCTGAGCAACTGTCACTGGCCAATATGAGTCAAGTGTTATCTGTGGGAAACATGCTTGGGTGAAATCCTCTAAAAGCCAAAAGTCTGTACTCTGCCATGTGCAGGGTGCTGATTGGTAGAAAGGTCAGCTTGAACACAAGAGGATAAAGTCCAGGAAAAAGCAAGGAAAACATTTAATATTCAGAAAGCGTTGATGAGAAGCACAGACAGTGGCTTCAGTTGAGAGTTTTCTTATTAACTTGTTTCGCTTCACTACAAAGACGTTCTTTGTCTATTATGACTTCTGTCTTCTTGTTTATCAGAGGCAGAATAAAGGATCAACACTGTGAACATGAGTGGCCAACGTTACTGTTTTAACTCCTTGTGACGATACACAGCTGTAACATGTGGGTGTGAGTCTGCAACGTACCTACCAAGACACTACCATGGATGGTATTTTTATGTGTGGGTCATTGCTCAGTGTTATTGTGTAGTCAGATCTGGACTATCACCAAAGTCTGGCGCCCCACTCTGCTCTAACATTAACTCCAGCAACTCCACTAAACAACCTCCAGACGCCTTTTACATCTAAGACATTAGAAGCAGAGGAGCTCTGGAGGATAGCTGTAGATTAGTCTTATAAAACCAATGGATCTCTTCTATGTTTTTTGAAGGTGAACTAGGTTTTAATTGCATGCATTATGTTCTAAAAACTGTTCTTGTTAAAATGCGCGGAAGCCCTGCTGAAGCAAAGTGGTCCTGAAAACAAGTGACTGCGCTCAGGCTCAGCCTGCTCTGCATGAAGAGAAGTTTGCTGCCCTGTTGACATGCACAAGCATAGCTAATGTGCTCTGACTGGATGCAGTCTGAACAGATGACAACTGGAGATTTTTTTTTTTTTTAAACATAACATTTGAAAACATCCAGATAAATTTCTTTAAAAGTTAGTAAGTGTAAGCGTGTAAGGATCACTGGGATGGAGACCCAAAAGAAAGACAGCAGAGAGGAAAATGAGCTTCAGACTGGACTGGAAAATTGCTTCCCCCTCACTGAGTTTGTCCACTGTGTCAGCACCTTTGGCTGTTGACCAGACATTGTTTTGTCCTTTAAACATCTTGCTGGGTTGCTGACCTCGCAAACAGAGGCTGGCTCCTTCACAATTAAAGCATTTTTCTGGTTCACTAGAGAAATAGTGTTGAGGTGAACAGGTTTTGTTGGTTCGATCAGATAAAACTTTCATCTGTTTTTCTTAATGTGTTGTTTCAGGTGTTGTGTAGCTGCAGAAGACTGAGCGAACCATGGCACAGTTCCCAACCACGTTCACAGGTCAGTATTTACATGTGGCTGACTTAACAGAGAGCTATAGTGAACGTTTTCTCTCAGTCAAGCTAAATGACAACATCAAGAGTTCATCAGACGAACCACATCTTTGAAGTAGAATAAAGTCTCTCACATGACGCCCTCTAAATAGTGTGTTAGCCGTACAGCAAAGCTGATATTGTTGCTACTTTGGATACTTACATTGTTCTTATATTTTCAGATATATTTGTTTTTGCCCATTTTATGCCAAGTAGTAAAACAATTAATTTTACTTTTCTGGTAATATAGTTTTGGGGAGCACTGTAGCTGAGTGGCTATGAGTGGATGTAGCTCCTGTCAAAGAAAACAACAACCAAGTTGTTCTAAAATTGTAGCCAAAGAGACAGATCTCCCATCACAACAACTAAGAGATGGAGGCAAAGGCAGACGAAGTCGAATAGTTAAAAAGCACACAGACTGAGATTTGTCAGACCATAGACTGTGAGCTGTCACCCAAAACACATTACACTGAATGAGGACCAGCATTGCTTGCGTTTTGTCATCAGGGGAACATGCTGGAAATAAATCTCTGCAGCTAGAAGCATTTGAGGTTGAATGAATGTTTGTACAGTTTTTTCTTTAATAAAAATAGAAGAGAATTAAAAACACATTGCCAGCAGGATAATTGTTGTGTTTCTGTTGAAATGTTGTGGCAGAAGCTTCCAGCACAAAAGACAGCCGACACGTATAATTTTTATCAACAGTTACCGAGAAATGACTTTCAGTCCGCAGTGATTTGTCTTTCATTTTCCAATGAACTAGAATGACTCACTAAACATTTAACTCCATTCTCTTCCAAGTAAATGGAAGTAAGACAAATGGTAGAAAGGTTGTGCGATTTACAGAAAATATGGATTTATGCAAGAAAAGATGGATATTGTGTAGTTTAAATTCCTGTTCTTGTATTTTAAATGTATAGTATTAAAAAAAGGGCATACACACCATATATATGTAGTGTGCAAATACATGAGATATTCTTTTTTTCATCGTGTGGTGTCTTTTATAGTTATAACAAAACTTTTGCACCCTGTTCCTTCTTTTATCTTCTTTCTTAATTTCCTTGAATTATTACTTTGTCCCTTGTGGGGCTCTCTTTGGGATTTTGGTGGGTTTGCTGCACTGTGTAACGTTCTTCAGCAGTAGAAACATGAATGCCATCAGCAGCGGTCACTTTACTTTAGTCAGCTGTGAAGTGTTCAGAAAAGCTGTGGCTGCACAATGGCAGAAACTGAAAGGCTGTAAAGAGAAGAGAGCCACCAAAACTGCAAAGTTACCGCCTGTCACTGTAACTGTGCTGGAACTGGATTATCTTATCTTTGTTAAATAATTTTCTGTATCACAGTTAACACCAGCACGTTGTATCACAACATGTCTTTATAGCTGAGGATAGAGCATGAGGGCTGGTGAAGCAGAAATGGCTTTTTAAGTAGTAAACTCAGTGATGAGAGAAGCTCACATTATTTCTGTCAACTGCTGATGAATTGGTTGCATTCGCATGTTAATTACGCACTCAGTTCCTCATCCATTCATCTCTGAGCTGGCACTCTGTCCAACCCTTATAGGAGCTATATAACAGGAAGTGAGACTCATGACTAATGCATTCCTCTCAAGCCTCCCTTTTCTTCCTGTCTGTATCTGACTTGGGCTCGACCTCTGTGGTTGTAACTGGCTCTGTGTGTGTTTGTTGTTTCTTATGGATGCGTTAGGTCCAGATGTGTTTCTGATCTCTGTGGACGAGGGAGCCAAACATGACCAGCAGTTTCACAGCCTCTCTCCGACTGCTGGGGGTTTCATCACAGGTAACACTCTCTCGCTCTCACACAAACATGGGTAAGGGGTGATAGGGGCATGCACAATGCCAGTGTCACGTGTTTTATTATTGGCTCTGTGGGGAACTTGCTGTCCAGGTGTCAAATGTCCTAAGTGCTCGATGTGCGTTGTGGGAAATGTGGTTGGATCAAAGAAAACTGGACTTCATTAGGAGAAAATCATCACAGCCACTAGAGCCATGACTGCAATTTAATAGTAAATTCATCCAGTTCAAAATCTCAATGTGCCTCACAAGTACAGCTGTTCAGATATTTGCTTAAATGCTGTTATTCGAAGAATAAAGACAAACTTTAACTGTAATTTAACACATAATGAGGCAAAGCTTCATTCAGGCTTCAGACTGCTTTAAACGGTCACTCTCAGGCAGCTGTTTCTCCTTTCTCTGTGTGAGTCAGTGAGAGTGGATATCTTTGACCGAAAGAGCTCCACCCCACGTGCTCTTCCCACGCTGTTTGTGACGGGCAGCAAATCGGAAGACAGTTGACTCACAGGCAGTTGATGTTGCACTTAAGAACAGGTAGCATGTGCCAAAAGCAACTTCACAACTGTTGCTTTGGTCAGACTGGACGCACAAGTTTTTCAAGCGGGTCGGTCTCTGTGTGCACTTTAATGATGTAAGAGTGCAGGCGCACAGACTTTAAGCGCCTTGAGGCGACTTTTGTTGTGATTTGGCGCTATATAAATAAAATTGAATTGAATTGACTCCCGTGATGAGGCAGACGGAGATTGTTGCAACCAAAGAAATAAAACTGTTTCCTGTTTCAATGACTTCTGCTTCTCTTCCAGTGCTGATGCGATGATTTCTTTTTCCTGAGTCAGGCATGAGAAAAAACGGTCACATGGCTGAGTTGCTGTCACAGTTTTCGGGAACAGTGATCAAAGTGCCAGGCTTACCCGAAACATTAAAGGGAGAAGGAAAAGAGCTTGTTTCAGACAGAGGATGAGCTGAGGAGATGAAGAATCAAGGGGCAGACTCACTGTTGTTTGACTATTACACATTGTGTTGCTTCTTAATTAACATGTTAATTAACATGCTAAGGAAACACTGCCTACAAAACCTGTTACTGTTTATCTAGAGCTTCTAATCTATTTGTTTTTGTAATCAAGTAACGTCAGGAGGCAGTTTCTCACCTCCTGGAGTTGGACCATTGTTGTCTGCAGGACCCTTGATCTAACCCTTTGGCATTGTTTAGCATCTACATGTCAATCACACCCCGCTGATCACTGCCCTGCTTCTGCTTGTGTACCTGCACAAGAGCCATAGCTCACCAATGATTGGCTTATCTCCCAGACCCTATCCCAGGGTTGGAAACCGGGAATTTGAGTCCCAGTTTAAGAGAAAAAGAAAACCAAAAAAACCAACAACGTTTTGGACTGTGAGTCATGTAAAGCTGCTTTAGTTCAAGAATGAAAAGTTGGAAGCCATTTCATATCATAGATTATGTTTTACTGATTCAGAGAAACTTCAATAAGGTTTGACTATCTGCATTTTATGATTTAGTTGACATTGTAATAAAGGTTAGAGGTCGTTTACATTTAGATTCTCTGGGCTCTGTGGTGATCTCACACTCTGTCTGTCTGTCTGTCAGGTGACCAGGCCAGGAACTTCTTTCTCCAATCAGGGCTTCCCCCGCCCGTCCTCGCCCAAATATGGTGAGTCACATAGCCAGGAATTAGTCAGCTCATTTATTACTCTCCTTTAAAAGTAGCATTTCAAAGAAGTTGCAGACTATTGTCTAAGATTTTTTTTTTTGCACCAGTGGTTTTTAATCCATGTCAGATTTTACCCCTCGTTAATGTTTTAAAGTACTCATGCTCTGTGTGAATCTGCAGGGCTCTGGCTGACATGAACAGCGATGGCCGAATGGATATCCACGAGTTCTCAATCGCAATGAAGCTCATCAAGCTGAAACTACAGGGTCACCCTCTGCCTCCATCGCTTCCTCCCAGTATGAAACAACCCCCGCTACCTTTACCCCCACAGACTGGTTTTGGTAAGGCTGACACTTGAACTAATTCCATGAAAAATAAGTGAGCACCTTCCCGTTTTTCTGAGAATCAGCAATACCTGTTACTGTATTTATTCAATTTATAAAGAAACTAAATGAATCTCTTCTACAAGATGAGCCGATTGAAAATGAGACCTTTCATTTGATATAAACCTGTTTTGATCAGCCACAAATTTATCTCCTGGACCTTTGATGTTACGAGGGCTCAGAAGTGTCAAGGAAAAATCAGTTGGATCAGATCGTTGGAGTCAGGAGAGTTCATGGGGCATCTTCATTTCTTAAAAATACTGCAGATAATTTATAATAAATAATTGTCTTTTAAATGAACTCATATATAGTGATAATGGTCCTGCCTCCTTCACTGTGTGTACAGACAGCACGTGTTGTGTGCACACCAGCGCCTGATCATCTTGTCTTCTCGCTCTGTTTTTAACTCAGGCATGCCTCCCATGGCACCCATCGCTACTCCTCTGCCCGGCGTGCCCCCGCTCCCCTTGCCTCCTCTTCCCGTCGGGGTTTCGCCCCCACTCGTCTCGTCTGCGCCGCCACCCCTCCCACAGCCCATTGCCAACGGAGCTCCTCCCACGGGCATAATACAGCCCATCTCAGGCTTCTCCCACCCAGGTAACAGTGGAGAGCATTGTCGTCACATCTTTGTGATGCGTTCCATCGCTAAGCTTGTATTTACACATAACAAGCTTAATGTATTTACATTTCAGACATTCACATGCTCTCTTATCTCTGCATGAATGCTTTTCTAAGACACGGGTCACTATTTTGTTTTTAAGTTAGAGGCTTCTTAGTAAAATTACACAACAACACATGCAGTTCACCAAGTCCTAAAATGCACTCCTCTCTGTCGCTCTCAGCTCCCTCTTCGTTTAATCGGGCCAGTACCAAGCTGCAGAAGGGCTCGTCCTTTGATGCTGCTGGGTAGGTCAAGCAATCCAAATGTTTGCACCATTCTGAACTTGGTGAATTTAGCTGTTACGTTCATGTAAAAGTCTGCTGTGCACTTCAACCTATAGCCCTTCGTAGCATGTAGTTTTTTCTTTAATTATAAAATCTCATTGGTTTCTCATTCTTGCTTTTTATTCTGTTGTCCTCCTACCAGTGCTCAGCCCCCTGCTGACTGGGCAGTTCCTCAGTCCTCCAGGCTGAAGTACAGACAGCTTTTTAACTCCCATGACAAGATGATGAGTGGACACCTCACTGGTACTCACACACACTCACATGCTGTTGATTATCATCATGTTTCTGTTATGTTTGCATGTAAATGTGTGTGTCTTTCTCTACATTTGATGTACGTCTGTGTTTCAGGTCCCCAGGCTCGCACAATCCTGATGCAGTCCAGTCTTCCTCAGACCCAGCTTGCCACGATATGGTGAGTACACTTGAATTTAACCCTCCATATCAGAACAGAAAACAGCAGTCCTTTAAATCTGACTTTTTCCTTTCATGTTTTTCCCCTCAGGAGTCTTTCAGATATTGACCAGGATGGAAAACTGACAGCTGAGGAGTTTATCTTGGCTATGCACCTCATAGATATGGCTATGTCAGGGTTACCGCTGCCCCCTGTGTTACCTCCAGAATACCTCCCACCATCATTCAGGTAAATGCTGAACTAAACACGAGGATGTTACTGACAATGTGCTGGTCACTTAAACAAGAACCAAAAAATCAACCTCCAAACAAAAAAAGAAAAAAGAAGCTAGAACTGAGCACAGAGGTTACATGTGGTCATTAGGAGTGCAACGATACACAAAAATCACGGTTCGGTTCGATACTTTGGTGTCACGGTTCGATATTTTTTCGATACAAATGTTCATGCCTTTTTAATTTGTCATTTATTAAAATTATAAATATATATTTTAACTCAAAAGTACAGTTTTTAAATCTGATTGAGGAATCACTCATCTTTGGAAAAGAGAGTTTATTACAGAGAAATGGCTCTTTCCAAAATAAAAGCTATACTATACGCTTCTTCTGGGCTATATTCTCAGCAGCATATTAAACATATCAGGTCCCCATAAGGAGAATCATGTGCTAACGGCTGTCTAAATGACTCGGTAATGTTTGTAGCATGTGTGCTTGTTGTTTTTGTCTGCTTTCACTTGTCTTTGCACTAGGATGATGTCAGCGTAAATGTGCAGTCATATTCGTTGTGTTCCCACTAGTGCTGTCAGCGTTAATCTGAAATGACGTTAACGCCACAACACGGCAAATCTCCGTTAACGAGCTACCGCGGATTTGCCCCTCGATCTTTAATAGTTCTTTTCCTTCAGTGCCCCTACAGCTGACCACTTGTTACATGCTAAATGCAAAGATGCAATACTCGATTATTGTTTTGTGCGGCATTGCTTATTTTAAATGATAAAGGTTGAAAGATCTGATCGGTCGTTGTTTGTCCCTGTGTGTGAAAGGCGTGTGCGCAGCGACAGCGTTCAGTCGGACCAGAAAAGCGTCCAGGAGGAGATGGAGGAGGAGACGGAGACCAGCCAAGATAAGAAATTACCAGGTGATTCGTCCTAACGAGCGAGTACACGCTGTTTTATTACTGGTCAAAGTGGAATTAGATTCACCCTGAGCTGCTACTGACGTTTAGACATCATTGACTTATTTTGGCTTCTGCAACCTTCAGTAATTTTGTAATAAACTAATATTATGCAGCATCTGTGTTTAAATTCAAAAGCATTTACATAAACATCCCTGTGTTTTTCTTTTTGACCTTTTTGTGGCCACAGTGTTCATTATGCTGACAGAACCTAACCGTGCTTGTGTAGTCGGCTCTGTTTTCAAGCTTCTTCCTCTCATCTAAAATGGTTCTAGCAGTTTCAATTAAATAATTTACAAACCATCTATCATAGCCCACTTCATAAACGTCCTCTTTGTCTCCCTGCAGTGACATTTGAGGATAAGAAGAGGGAAAACTTTGAGCGAGGGAATCTGGAGTTGGAGAAAAGACGTCAGGCCCTGCAGGAGCAA
The DNA here is from genome assembly GCF_018398535.1 of Haplochromis burtoni. Lineage (NCBI taxonomy): Eukaryota > Metazoa > Chordata > Actinopteri > Cichliformes > Cichlidae > Haplochromis > Haplochromis burtoni. Next base: position 1,801,687 of record NW_024582467.1, read on the forward strand.
CAGAGGAAAGAGCAGGAGAGGCTGGCTGCCCTGGAGAGGGAGGAGCAGGAGAGAAAGGTTTGCTCTTTTCACTGTGCACTGCACATTTGATTTGCTCATGCTTTAAGGCTTCTTCATGAGGCCGTAAAATAAACAGTGCTTTCAAAGTTCTGGCTATCTCCTGCGTCAGTAAATTATTTAATTCAACTCTTGAAACTTGGAGGATACGGAAACGCATCGGGGTGACGTGTGACAAATACCGGCTTGTTTGTTCTGCCAGCTCATTTCTCTACGTTTGTGCTTCAGGAGCGTGAGCGTCTGGAGCACGAGAGGAGACGGCAACAGGAACTAGAAAAACAGCTGGAGAAGCAGAGAGAGCTGGAGAGGCAGAGAGAAGAAGAGAGGCGCAAAGAGATAGAGAGGAGAGAGGTATGATAGAGAGACAGAGGGAACATCTGCATTTTAATTAAAGAGCCAAAGCTGGGCTGAAGCATAACTGCTGCAAACTTGTAATTAGTGCTGCAGACAAGCGCACACCAACCCCCCCCTTTAAATCACTCACAGCAAAGAGCCTGATTCACACCGCTGCACCAGATAACTAGTCATGTGTAATCAAGTGTATGATGTACTATATGTATATAATGTTTAACCTCCAGTCTTTTGTGTTGTTGTGCAGTTTCTTTATAAAGCTGCGTCCTGAGCGTAAACAGAACTTTCTGTGTCTGTGTGGCAGGCCGCTAAGAGAGAGTTAGAGCGCCAGCGTCAGCTGGAGTGGGAGCGTCAGCGGCGGCAGGAGCTTCTGACTCAGAGAAACCGAGAGCAGGAGAGCATAGTTCTGCTCAAAGCCAGGAAGAAGACGCTGGAGTTTGAGCTGGAGGCTCTGGTAATCAAAAATACTCAGTATGTCTGTGAAGGTTCTCAGTCATCCAGGTCATCATAGTCTAAGGAGCTTGGAAAGAAAAGCGTCTGGACTTTAAGTTCCTTGAAGATGTTTCACCTCTCATTCAAGAAGCTTCTTCAGTTCTAAGGTCAAATGGTGGAGAGTCCCAGATTTAAACCCAGTGGGAGTTTCCCCCCAAAGAGGGACAAAGGACCCCCTGATGATCCTCTACCTAATCACATGAGCCAAGGTGTGAAAGCGGGTGTGGGTCACAATCAGCCAGGGTTTCTGGTGAGCTCGTTGTGAAACCTGGCCCCACCCTATCATGTGATTTCCTGAGGTCAGATGGCCCAGGGTGTGAGTGGGTGTTAAGGCGTCTGGGAAGGGAACTCAAAACTGGATTATAGATGGCAGACAGTTGGTGCCACCGCCTCTGTTCATAGAAGCATCTATGTCCACTGTGAACGACCATCTTTGAACAGAGGCGGTGGCTTACGACACCAACTGTCTGCCATCTATAGTAAGTAACTGACTCTCAGAATCGTCGTTGCACGAAACCATCAGACTGCTGCTGGTTGATCACTGTCCTGCCTCTTTGTCAGTAGGTGTCAGTAGGTCAGACACAGCTGATAATGTGACAATAGAAAGTTGTGATTCTACTTTTTTCCTTTCAGTGTTCTAATTTGGAAGAAAAAGATGGAAACTTCAGCATTTATGAACTGATGTTTTCATTAAATCAGACTAATCACTGCTAATAAAGCTACAGGATTAAGGTTAAGTGTCATCTCATTCTTCTGTCCTGAGGAGATATTTGGTAAAGTGGAGGCGTGTTTTTCATGAGGCTAAAGGGTCTCTTCTGATGAAGAATCAAACTCAGCAAGTGATGAATAGAAGATGAAAATAAATCTGTGAAAAGTGGCTGAAACGTGGGGTCAAACATGAATCCACACAGATTAGAGCAGCTAATCCAGACCTTTTTTCTTTTTCCACAACAGAAAAAGCTAAATTAAAGATTTTATCTTCCATCAACATGACTCGAGTTTGGATTTCACTGTTTTTAAGTATTAAATGTGATCTATTCTGTCTGTTGTTCCTCCAGAATGACAAGAAGAGCCAGTTGGAGGGTAAACTGAAGGATGTTCGGTTTCGTCTGTCGAATCAGAGGAAAGAGGTGGAGCAGACGAACCAGACCCGAGAGACGCGCATCACTGAAATCACGCTTTTGCAACAGCAGCTGCAGGTGTGCCAAGCAAACAAAACCAGCAGCTAATGAATAAAAGAATACAGTTCTGACTCCACTGACGACCGGCTCATTACTGTGTACGTGTTAACCCTTTCTGCTGGTCTTTCTGGCTGCGTGCAGGACTCCCAGCAGTGGTTGGGGAGGCTCATTCCTGATAAGCAGAGTCTGAACGAGCAGCTGAAACAGGTTCAGCAGAACAGTCTGCACCGTGAGTACCACAGACACTCGGCTCACATGCAAACATTATCATTCGTTCTTGTTGTGGAACAGCTGAAATTTCGTCGCTACGATTTTTAATTTCTTTTTTTCCCCACTTTTTAATTCAGTTTAGTTTCAGTTTCCAGAGGAGATTTTCTTGTTTCAGTTGCGTTTTTATCCCTCAGCCGCAAAAGGCTTATGGAAGTTTGTAGTTTGTGAACGCGATAACGGCGCGATTTTGAAACTGATACCATAGGTGGGTCTACTCGGAGGCTGAGGGGTGGCGCTTTTATCTTCATTTTAGTTAACTCAAATGTTTTTTAGCATCTAGTTTTTAGTTTAAGGTAAATGTTTTAACCTTGGTTGTGATGCCATATTTTGTTTCTGATAAAAACGTTCAAAGTAAATATTTTGTTTCAGATATTACAATTTTTAAAAGGGATTAGGAGTGCGTACGTTTTACCTTGTTAACTGTCTGTTCTGCTAATTACTGCGTAGCTTGGAAACTTTGATTTATTAACTTGCTGCTGTCTCATGCTGTCTGTGTGTGTGTACTTAGGTGATAGTCTTTCGTCCCTGCAGAAGGCTGTCGAGCAGAAAGAGATGAGCAGACAGCAGCTCAGAGAGCAGCTTGATGCTGTGGAGAAAGAGACGAGGGCCAAACTGCTAGAAATAGACGCTTTCAACACTCAGCTGAAGGTAAAGAGACAAATGATCAACAACACTATGCAGGACAGGAAAGCCACAAACATACTGGGCAGGGTTTTTCCTGTGTACGTGTTGGCATCCCCAAAAGAGACAACGTAAAAGACATTTTAACCATTTTTTAATATCATGGTTCACTTATTCTAGCATAAAATATACTAAAATGGATAACAGTTGTGCTCACGCGTGTCATTACCCCACAGGAAAAACCCAGCCAGGAAATGCCAGGTCACAGTATTATGTGGTTTGCCTAATAAATTAAAAGAAGCATAAAAATAACAGATGTGAATCTAATACTATGTTACAATGAGACGTTTGATGCACACTGTGATATTTGTCTTGTTGCGCTCCATTGGTGTTTTCACACAAGTGTGAGGATATTAACGTGCTTTTTCCAATCAATTCACCTTATATATATCTCTGTTAAAACTGCCTATTCTATTTAAATAAACCTAACATTATTAAATCTGTTGATTATAAGAGTAAATAAAATCTAATTTTGGTGCTGAGAAGCATATTTTCTTTCCTTGTAACGTAGATGTGAAGTAGCTGCATGTTTTCTGTCCAGATAAATGCAAACAAAGTAATTTCTAATGCAGTAGCTGTTTTTCTGACTGAATCACGTCCTGTCCATCCCTCATAACCACATCCTCACAGCTTGGTTTGTCACAGTTTCCATGTTTACTGATGTTCTATTTATACCTGACTGCTGCTCAGTTTGTGTTCATGTTGCTGTTGTTTTCAGTGTTAACGCTGATTGGCGTGTTTTTGGAGAGTGTACGCAGGAACACTGAGTCCAGCTGCTTCGCGTAGCTTTCACACAGTTTACTACAGAGAGATGAAGATTTTATTCCTCCGGAATTGGATCACTGCAGTCTGTTTACGTGTCCCAGAGCACCTTTTGTCCCCGTTTCTTATTTATTTCCTCTGGATTTACCCCGGACAGCGAGACAGGTCAGAGAGGGGAGAAACAGTCTGCTTAAACAAGGAGGAGAATGAGAAGAAAGGGAGGATAGCAGAGACTAAACAGACCACAGTAAACTGATTTTCTTGCAGCTAATCTAATAAAGTTGACTCTCAGTTGGATTCAGTGTAAAAACCACGATGCAGTGATTGGGTAAAGCCTAGCAGCATAGGAGCAAACGCATAAGCGGCGTATGTAACCATTTCTCTGCAGAGGAACACGCAGCCGTCTCCGAGTGGTGTTATTCTTTGCAAACAGAGGCAGAGGCCACTGAGACATAATCGATATTTGACTATCCTTCCCTCCACCTTCCTTTCTACGCCACTTCCTCTCCCTGAAATCTTCTCTTGTCACTCTGCTGTGCCTCATCCGGCACAATGCACCTTCTGCCTTTTCTGCTTCTATTGGCTGTCCTCGTCTATATTTTGTTCCCGTTTCTTCCACCTGTATTTCTTGCATTCATTTTCTCCCTGTTTTACTCTTTGTTTATTCCACATAATAAACCCTTCCTTCTATATTTTCTACTCTTTTATTTTATTTCCTATACTGGCCTTTTGCTCCCTTTCCCATGCCAGTCTCTGTGTGAGTTCTATGCCAACCACTGTGCCAGGATAGATGCCCTGCGACGCCAGCTTCAGGAGGAACAGAGAGGGAGACAGGTAGAGCACACTGCCACTGCTGGACTGGGGTGGTACTGCAGCTGGGACATACTCTAATATAAAACAATATCAAATTCTGCAATTAACACTAAGCCATTAATGGCAAAATCTGGAAGAAGGAGTGGGTTCTGCATTTTGATTGGACCTGATTTGGCAGATTATCAGAGGAATGATTTGAACTAAAACACTGTACACCCTCTTGTGAGAATACTAACCTGCAGGCTTGAAGTGTTTTAGTCACTTTAGAAGGCTTTGCTGTCCTTAACACCAACAAACCAGACTTCTGGTCTGATTTGTGGTAACATTTCAGTGCATCGCTTGTACTGCACTGTGCTGTCCCTGCCAGCCAGAGAGATGTACCGCGGCCAGTCGAGGTCTTGTAATTGTCGAGCTGTGACGCACCGATGTAGTCTGTGTGCTGTTTATTGCTAATCTCACACGTCAAAGTCAGGAGAGCCTCTAACAAGGAGGAGTGCACCACTCGCTACTGATCCCGGCTCTGTAGATGCACTGATGAAGCAGCAGGACATGACTGACACAGGAAACGACAAAGGCTTTAATAAGGTTGTAACAATTCTGACTCGGAGACGGAAACGTCAACACGAATGTTTGCTGCTGCTGTTAATGCCGAGTTAAAGACTCGAAGGTGACATTAACATCCTGCTGGTAGCTTTAATTCATTTTAAGACTTTTTTTAAATGCAGGATTTTTTGACATCTCTAAAGATTATTCACATGATGAGTAATCTGGATATACATGAGAATAATGTTTATTTTTTTGTTCATCTATTTCTGATTAAGTGATCATGCCTGCAGTAAAAAACATATTTATCGAACGTATGTTTGTTTTAAAGGCAAAGCAGGAATTAAAATGGGTAAAACCGGTTTGAGCAAGCTTACTTACTAAAACTCTTACTTATGATCCAAAGCAAGGTGACAATTAGAGGCAGCCAGCGTTTTACCTCTGATGAAACTAACAGCACATTAGTCATTGCAGTGACTCACGAGAGCCTCCCTTCATGAGTCAAGGCCATATTGTGCAAGCCTGCTTTTCCTTTAGTGTCTCAGAAGAATCAGACTGATCCACCTAATATTGAAATTAACTGGTCATGTGAGCATGAGGTTACATGGACTAACCCCAACAAAAATGACTTGGTGTGTACAGAAAAAAACCAACAAAGAAAACTACTGACAAATATTGTGTGTGTCTGTGTTTTGAACTGTGCGTGTGTGTGTGTGTATACATATATGCGTGTGTGTTTCAGCACCAGGAGCAGGGGCAGCTGCAGGAGTGTGTGTCAGCTGTCAGAGTGTGTCTGACTCGGCTAGACCACGTTATAAAGGTCCATGAAACAAACCAGCCTCCCATCACGCCCCTCCTCCTGTCGCCATTCTTTGCTCTTCTTCTTCTTCTTCCTTCTTTTCCTCATCACTGTTCTTCCTTTCTGTCTCTTCTTCTCTTCACCCTAAATTTGTCATCCTCTCTATCTTTGCCTCTGATCTTTTGTTCTGTTAGGCTGGTGTTGGCTCACTACTGATCCAGCTGGCTAGCTGTGCTGCTGTAGTTAAAGGAACAGTTCAGCCCAGAATCAAAGTTGGTCTGAGTTGCGCCGTTTTTGGAGATGATCGATGACTCTTTAATAAAATGAAACTAAATGAAACTCACCTTTTGAAAAGCAAAAACCTGCAGGTTTAGATCTCACCCTGGGTCAGCCACACCTGAATCAAAGGATTCGTTCATTACCAGGCCTCCGGAGAACTTCAAGTAATTTAGCCATTTAAATCAGCTTTGTTGGATCAAGGACACATCTTGATGCAGGACACCGGCCCTTGAGGCCTGTTGTCCCCCCAGCCCTGACATACAGGGTTTCCAGAATTTCTTACTACACCTGCCGGCTTGGTGGACGCAGTCAGCAGTAAACTATGTAGATTTCTTCAATTAGCTAACAGGACGGACAATCCTCACACAGGCACACATCACTGGGTCATGCCTGTCATGGGTCTTTGAATCTGGATGTCCTTGCTCTCACTAACTAGTTTTTTTGATATAACTTCTTAATTATAATAATATAAAAAACAAAACAGAAAGTAAACACCTGTAGATTAATGCATAGATGATGATTGTAACTATGCAACTCACACCAAGACAATATAGACTAGAGAGCGCTACACACCGGGTGAAATGGGTGTATCCATGATGATAAATTATGGTGAAATGTCCCTTCACTACAGCAGGTATATTACTTTAGGTGACTTTATGCTGTTGCTATGCTGGGATTTACTAGATTACAGATGCTATACTGTAATCCTAAAGCCTGCGTGCTACCAAATTATGTTTCAGCCAGACACGTAGAAGGTACTAGAAGTTAACCAGCCTAATGTGGCAATAAACTAGACCTGATCTGGACAAACGTTTGTGTTTTTGTGTGTGTTTGTGTGTGTGTGTGGTCTCTGTTGTTTCGTGTATCCTCCACTTCCTGTTTGAGGTGATGTGGAGGTTTCTGTCTTCACATTTGTAGTTCGGCTCGTTGTGTCTCTCGATTGCTCGTTTCTGGAGGTTTCCTCACATCGGTTGTTTGGCTGAAACACGACAGCTGCCTTGTGTTGTTGTTATAGTAACAGAGTGTGTTCTAATGGCACAGCTGGTTGTCATGACTACACAGAACTGCCCCTTCCACAGTTGCATCCCTTCACTTCCCTTCAATCCCCCTCCCTCCCATACTTTTTTTTTTTTACCTCTAACCCATCCCACGAACATACTGTGCGCCGTGCAAGCTCCGCCCCACCACCATGACCAGAGCCCTCTATTACGGGCCGGGTCTGTTTCCAAGTCACATCCCTTCCCACGTACTGATAACATATAGAAAAGTTTGTTTTTTAATCATACTCGGACAGAAACACAAGTTGCAGGGACTTGAGTGCAGGCAGCTGGTCCCCCACATCACCACCATTTCCTTTTTACGGCCTATCTGATTCTGGGGCAGAGCAGAGACGCTATTCTTGGACACCTCGTGGTCCTTTAAGAAGAGAGGTGGGGACGTGCCTGAAACACCTGAACTTAAGAAGTAATTTCTACCACTCGTATCGGCAGTCTTATCTTTTCAGCTGTGATCATTAAATCGACAGCTTCTCTTTCACACTCTGCGCTCCCTTCACAACATCAGCATCACACTCGTAGGTGATGAACAGTATGTGCATTCAAAGGCTTGTTCCAGGAAAATCAGAGAAGCAGTGGAGATAAAATAATGTCACCTGAGCAGTAACAATAAAACAGGATTCTATAAGGACAAATGTTCCTTGCCTCACTTCCTTGTTGTGTAATAACTGTTACACAGTGGTGTAAAGTGAGTGCATTTTTAGTTGCGATGAAATATATTGAGCCTATTTCACATCTTCACTTATTTGTGTTAAGTCTGCAGCATCAGAACATCCTGATAAATTCACAGAGGAAGTTCAAAACTAGCTTGAACTGAATAAAGGGAAACTCCACGAGAAAGAACCCTCAAGAACACAAACTGAGGACACTTTTATGATGTGTCACTGTATCTCTATATATACAGATCATACAGAGGGAGCCTTTTGTTTCCCATCAGCTGAGCCTTTCAGATTCTGATTGAATTTGCAGGGTGTGGTTGCTGTGTAAACAGAAATAATTCTCTCCTAGAGGTCAGGGAAACGTCTGCTCTGCCCTGACTTTCCTCTGGGAGTTTCTAGACTCAGGCACTCACCTGCAGTCTTACTGAATAAAACATTAATTCCACTTAATACATTTTTAGTGGAATGAGGATTATCCAAAGTGTAACGATTGGTGATCGATGTGTCACTAGTCCATAGGTGACGTCATGGTAACCATTGCCTTGTTAACCTTTCTGTCACTTGGCTGTTCTGAGTGACTTACACTGAGTCTCGAGGAGAGACGCTGCCAGGTGTAGATATAAAGGTAATGCATGACATCCTAAACTTTGGATCAAATCTGTTTATGGTCATGATCAAAAGCAGCAGCCGCCATCGCTCCACAAAAAGCCTTTCATGAAGAGTTGGATGATCTGTGCTTTCCATTGCACATCAGCTCAGAAAGCCGTAAGCCCCGACGTCAGTGTCTTCAGGTTCTCTGTGACATGTGATGTTCTAGTTCGAGTGCAGTGACTGGTTAAAAGAAATGAGACTTCCCTAACAGAAGGCTTCAGTTTAGCGTCCTGCCTCGTCCGTTTTAGATTAAACTAGCAAGACTACCAAAGTAAAGGGGCGGAGCTTGCCTCGCTCACCTGACTAATACAAACGTGCTGCTACTGCCGGTGTTGGTGTTCTTGTTTGTTGTCGTTGGACGCCCTTAGCAACCAGCCCTGTGACCCCACTTCCTCCTCATCGCTTGTTCCTTCCTGTATCCCGTGATGCTTTGCAGGAGCTGAGGGAGATCCACACCCGGCAGCAGAGACAGAAACAGAAGGAACTGGAGGGAGACACACACACACAGACACACACACAGTCTCACATACACACCCCGAGCGAGAGGAAGTCCGCTGAGCTGCAGGAGGGCAGGTAAGAGTCAAGTGGAGATGATGCAGTACCAGAAAAATGCAAAAGTCAGTCACTCAGCAGCCATCTGGGCCATTTTTTCTGTGGTTGTTTTGAAGCATTATACAAATTAACTTTAATTTGAGTGGTTAAAATTGTATTTATGGAATTGCTTCTCAAATCCAGTTTAAAAACTGCTGGAAAGTTTCGCTGAACTTGCCCCAAAATCAGAGTTTTAAAACTTGTTTTAATGATCTTATTACACAGGTTGTCATCAGAGGAAGGTGCCGCCTGGAAGGAGGAAGCAGGAGGCTCTGCTCCACAAGCTCCAAGCCCCGCCTCCGTTCCTGCATCCCACGCATGGCTAAACAGAGTGACGCAGGAAGAGGAGGAGAGGAAAAGGAGAGGGATGGAGGAGGAGCAAGAGGTCAGGAAGGGAGCAGGATCGACAGAAGAGAAGGAGGACGAGGGAAGAGGCAAGAAGGAAATGCAGGACAAACTAAACAAGCTTTTCAGCCAGCCGGCTGACCCCTGGGCGTCAGCAGGTGTGTTAACACGTGCACTTAGTGCTTTGGCCACCGGCGTGTTGCTTATGTGAAATCCTTTTTTGTATTCATGTAGGAGGATGACAGATGTCTGCTAAATAATGCGTAACATGCAAATAAAATGTCACTATTTCACTGACTTCGAACTGGAGCTCAGACCTCAGCATGTCCCATAACTGTCACATAATTCAGTTAAAAATGTTCCAAAATGACACAAACACCAAACTCACAGTGTGGAGGTTCAGTTCCTCTGCTTGAGTTAACTGAGATGACACCCAGCAGGTGTCGGTATCCACCTGTATGTCACACGCGGTTGTTATGTAAGTGGAAACTATCCATAGACACGCAAGCTGGGTTTTCACTGGTCTATAAACACGACATCTTCTCAGCTGATTTGGGGTATTTTAAATTTACACTGTATGAGAAGAGACTCAATTTTGGAGTCAGCCTCAAGTGGCAGCTACAGGAACTGCGGCTTTTGCCACTTCTGACAACTCGGCTCCGTGATGACGAATTTCTTTTTAGCCCTTTGAGACTGTGACATCAAAAACCCATTGACTTAATCATTCAAAAAACCTGTGTGCCCTGGTAGGTGTTTTTAAAAAAAGCAGAAAAGCTTCTTTTATATTTCAGGAGAGAAACGAGTGCACATAAACACACTGAACTCTGAATTTAGTGCTAAAGACCTAATTCCTGTCTAGCAGGAAGTGCTTCACTATAAAGCCTTTTCATTTGCTCAGCAGTGATCTATTCTCTCTTACTAATAGTTTTATTTTTCTGCTTAGTCACAGTGGAAAAAGCTCCAGGTCCCAGTTTATTTGACCAGAAGGCTTCAGCCAGCGCCTTCGACCAGCAGCAGCAGCCGGTGAAGGTGGTGTACTACAGGGCTCTGTATCCGTTCGACGCTCGTAGCCATGATGAGATCAGTATCACTCCCGGAGATGTTATTATGGTATGTAGTTTGCAGAAAAAGCTGCTCTCTCAGATGAATTCAGCTAAGCTCACTACAGTCAGTGATGGTCACGTAAAGGACTTCCACACACGTGTCTTATTGCCTGTGTTGTATTTGTTTGTGTTTTATTCTTTCTGAAGGGTGTGTGTGTGGCTGTGCGGTGTGTGTATTAACGTTTTCCTCTCTCCTCTGCTGTGCAAACTGAAGGTGAAGGGGGAATGGGTAAGTTCTTGCCCCCCCCCCACCCGCCCAGTGATGTGCCTCCACCAATCACAAGCCAGAAACGCTTTCATCTCATGTCGCCTCCATGTTCATTCATTTTCAGTGGATGAATGTTTGTGGTTTTTGTTTGTTTAGTTTTTGTTTTAAGTTATTGCAGTCAGATCTGTAATGTCGTGCTATTTTTAGTTAGTGTGGAAACCTGTGAGTGTGCTTAACTATCAGCCAAAGACTGGTGACTACAGCACAGAGGCTATTTTAATTCCCACATAATTAAACTAAACAAATAAAATATCCCAGCTTGCAGTTTTCCATTTTTCATGTAAACATATCACATTATTCCGTCCCACTTCCCTGTCACCATTTTAAGGAGGGAAAACAGAGGAAATATACTTTTTAGCTTGTAGCCACATTTCAGTGAGATGTTACGTATTGCAGTGTCGTTTCTGACAGATTGGGGTTGGGACCATGAGGAACAGGGGGGTTACTGTTTAAAATGGAGGTTTCAAATTTATAAAGTGCATTAAAAAAAACTCATACTTGTTTTATTTTTGCCCAATTTGACATTGTCTCCTTGTGCATCTCTGTAAAGCTTCTAGCACTCCTCCTACCTTTAGATTGGTCACTAGGAGCTTGTTTCTACCAACTGCATCCTCACGTGTTTCAGTACAGCAGCAAATTTAATACATTCTGGTAGAGGGAGCCGAATCTGAGACGTAGGACTGTGAGTGAGCAAAGACTGTGCTGGTGTGGCCAAGAAGTCAAAAAAAGATTTAGTTTAGCTGCTAAAACCTGCATGGATTCAATTTTTCATCTGTATTTAATACAGGAATACTTTTTAATGGCTCTGTGGGTTTTTTTCTTATATTTATGGCAAATATCCTAAAATTTACAGATGTAGTTAATTGTGGTTTTCAGCTATGGTTTACCTGTTAAAAATCCACCTCAAGGCCACCGTAGCAGTAAACCTGTTCTGTCTGTCTGTATGTTAAAATACATGCCTGCCCATGGTGCACTGCTCTGTTTGAGGATATCCTAATGTCAGAGCTGCACAAGGATGCTTAGGAGCCAAATTTAAATCAGGTGTTGTTTTCGGGCAGAGTCGTGGGACTTTTTGCGCCTCGTGTTGTTTTTTGCATCATTTGTCCACTAATCAGGATCTGATCAGCTGCTGCCGTTTCCACCGTTGTTATTGTTTGCGCCACTCCCACCATGAACATGACACGTGCATCTCTATCCCTTGCGTGCCATGAGAGCTGTCCTAATCCTGTCCCTGTGCTCTGATAGGTCGATGAGTCGCAAACAGGTGAGCCCGGTTGGCTGGGGGGTGAGCTCAGAGGGCGGACCGGTTGGTTTCCTGCCAATTATGCAGAGCGTATACCTGACAGTGAAGCGCCAATCACGCTGCGCTCCACAGTCTCAGCCACAACCTCCTCAACCCAGCAGCCGATGACTACGCCCCCTCCCGCCCCAGGACACACCGCCTCCTCCACCACATCCTCTTCTAACAGCAACTGGGCGGACTTCAGCACAACGTAAGTGCCATTAAAGTCCGATTCGCTGACATTTGACGATTTGTTTGTCCATTACTGACCCACAGACACGTCAGTCACATCATATTAATATGCATGCTTGCAATATTTCCAGCTGGCCCTCAAACACAACCAGCCAATCAGACAGCGAGGGCTGGGACGCGTGGCCCACCTCTTCGGCCAGTCAGAATCCATCTCTGAGCGTTCCCTCGGCACAGCTGCGGCAACGCTCTGCCTTCACTCCCGCCACCATGACGACGGGTTCCTCTCCGTCTCCCGTACTGGGACAGGTAACGACAGAAACAATATTTCTCTGGTTTTGCATCTCTTTCTGCTGAGAGTAACGGCTGTGATTCTCTGGGTTTCTCAGGGAGAGAAGGTCGAGGGTCTTCAGGCTCAGGCCTTGTATCCCTGGAGAGCCAAGAAGGAGAACCACCTAAACTTCAACAAAAACGAGGTAGAGATCTCCTGATTACTAATTTCTTTCTCTTTTTGTTGCGTTTTAATTGTAATAACTGAACTTTTTATTTGATGCAGATAATAACAGTGCTGGAGCAGCAGGACATGTGGTGGTTGGGTGAACTGCAGACCGGACAAAGAGGCTGGTTCCCCAAAAGTTACGTGAAGCTCATCTCCGCCACCATGACGGCTCCCCCTGGTGTTCCAGCAACAGCAGCACGCAGCAAAAACACTAAGTACGTCAAAAAGCTTGGAGGTTTTTCCTGACACAAAGCACAGTTTAAACAAGCTGTTATGTTGTGACACTGGGTGCTTAAAGTGGGCAAGACACCCAAAGTACAAGGGGACCTGCTGACTTTGCTCACATAAAAAAAGAAGAATTATTTCATGTATTTAATGATTTTTTTTTCTTATCTCTTTGTCTCTCCCAGTGAAACAGGAGCATCGGAAAGCCCGCCCAATGGAAAACGCCCCTCCCCCTCCCCCACAAAGCCTTCAGAGTCGGGTGAAGGTAACGAACGCAAATGTGGGCGAGTTTGCTGAAACGTCAGCGAGCTTCTCGTCACTCACTCTGTCTGCATGCTTTCATACAGAATACGTGGCCATGTACACCTACGAGAGCAATGAACAGGGGGACCTGAGTTTCCAGCAAGGGGACATCGTCGTGGTGACGAGGAAAGAAGGCGATTGGTGGACAGGGATGGTCGGAGGAAAGACTGGAGTCTTTCCATCCAACTACGTCAAACCACGGGACTCCACATCAGAGGTGAGAGCTCATTTTGAACAAATTCGGGGAAGAATAGAAGATCTTCAGGTAAATATTTCTAATCACTGTGACTCTGAATCTTTGCCCACAGTCACTGGGAACAGCAGGGAAGACAGGAAGCCTTGGGAAGAAACCAGGTAGGCCTGTAATGTTACCAAAATGCACTTTTCCTGTTTTCCTCAGAATACCAAACTGAGTTTCCTTAAAAAAAGTGTCAAACTGACCAGTAAATATCTTAATTCACTCTTCGTTGTCCTTGTGCCAGTTGAAGTTAAAGCCATGTGGAAGAGAACTTGTCTGATTTAAACCTTCAAAATAAAACTCACATAGACCAGGTGTCAGAGACTAAAAGAAGAAAAAAAGAAAAACCCTCATCATCTTCTTCCTGTTCCTGTTCAGAGATCGCTCAGGTGATCGCCCCCTACAATGCTACAGGAGCAGAGCAGCTGACTTTAGCCCCAGGACAGCTCATCCTCATCAGGAAGAAGAACCCAGGGGGCTGGTGGGAGGGCGAGCTCCAGGTACACAAGACACAACCGTCACTTAATCTCTGCCTGACACAGTGTAATGAGGTAGAGAAGGATAGGTATGATGGGAAACGCTGACATGGATTAAATGAGACACAAATATTCACCAGATAACTGAGGATTTTTTTAAATCTGTATCATTTTATTTACAGAACAAAGCTAAAGGAATTACCTGCTGTATTTTGTCATTATGTACATAATGTGTTTTACATATTGGTTTGTGACTGATGGCGTCCTTTGATTTTATTGGTCCAGGCTCGAGGGAAAAAGCGCCAGATTGGTTGGTTTCCAGCCAATTATGTGAAGTTGCTGAGTCCCAGCACCAGCAAGACGACGCCCACAGAGCCCACACCTCCTAAATTGGCCCCTGCCAGCACAGGTACATCCACACACAAAGAACACACAGAAAAATCTACACACTTTACCACAACACCTACAGAGGCCCTTCAGTCCATTGTGAAACGTGCTGAAGAAGAAGAGGTGCACCTTTTTTAAAAAGGCTTTGCATTCTCTCTACTGGCCAGCAGGGGGCAGCTCCTGTGGCTGTAAAAGGGATTTAACTTGTATACAAGTCTATGGGACCCCAGACCTCAGTTTCCTGAAGCGTTCATGGTATTTGTGCCTAGTTTGAAGTCTAATATACCAGAGTTTTTGTTTTTGACCCCATGTAGAGTAAAATAATTGGTATTGTCGGGTAGTTTGTATTTTGGATGCAGCCAATCTTGCAGCTTTTGTGTGCAACCAAATGGACTTAAAGAGACACAGTTCAGCAGATTTGATGCTGTTAATAATTATTGAGTGTCAGAACGTGAAGAATCCAGAAAGACCCGGACACTAATAATCTGTCCCTGTTCCCCGTCTCTGGTCCTGAAGCTCTGTGTCAGGTGATCGGCATGTATGACTACGTGGCGCAGAACGACGACGAGCTGGCCTTCCAGAAGGGTCAGGTGATCACAGTGCTCAACAAAGACGACTGTGATTGGTGGAAAGGAGAGCTCAATGGGAGGGAGGGTCTGTTTCCTAGCAACTACGTCAAACTCACCACAGATACTGACCCAAGCACGCAGTGTGAGTACCACAAACACACACACACACTTCCTGCGTGGAACATATACAGACGTACTAACCGACTCCCAATGTGAATACAAAGTAGTGTAACACACTAAAACGAACTCTCCCACACACACACTCTCTACACACACACACAGCCCAGAGCCAGGTGTGGAGATGCTGTCCCTCTCTCAGTCTTTGATTGACCTCCCCGGGCTGATTTGACCTCTCACCTTTCACCTTGACACTCCTTTGGGCCTCTTTGATAACCTCCCAGTCATACACCACCTCTGAGTGGTGTGTGTGTGTGTTTGTATGTGCATGCGTGCGTGCGTGTGTGTGTGTGTATTTGCATGTATTAGTGTGCAAGTGTCCCCTCTTCCCTGCATGTGTCCCTTCAGCATGATCCACCATAGACGTAGAGTTTCTAGAGCGGAGCAGAGAGATGTTGGCAGTAAACAGACTGTGTCTGTGTACAGGCAGGGTTCTCAAAGTGAGGCTCGTGGACTAGTGGTGGACCGAAGTTTAGGTCAAGCCACATAGATAAAAAACGAAACAAAAACCAAGGCAGCATTTCTCCTTAATATTGATCCTTGGATCGAGCCAACTGAGCAGACTGAACCTGTTGAACTTGAGTAGAGCAGAGCTGATGTAAAGTAACGAAAAGTCACTTTGGTAATGGTAAAAAACCAAAACAAAACATTATAAAAACCATCAAATACTCATCAGATTTTAGCCCCGCTCTGTCCCAGTATGCATAATGGTGCCAGGGATCGATGATGGTCAAAGCGAACTGCGATACGTCAACAATTAAAGTGATTTTTATCTGTTTTCCTTGTTGATCCATTAAGTTTTTATTATTGTGAGATTCATAACAGTCTGTTTCACAGTCGTTTCACTTTCATCGTCTACAAACAACCAACACATGTATCATATACCTGTGCACATGTGTGTTGCAAATATCAAATGACAACAAGAGCAGGAGAAGAATATTTCTTACTGTTGGATTGATTTTTAAAATCTGAGTTTAATGTAAATCTTGTTCCCAGCCACCCACCCCGGGTGTTTATTTTAGGGGAAAAACACATCTGTGTGTGGGGAGGGTGAGATATTTAAGCTAGAGAAAAAAATCAAACTGGTCTAAGTCAAAAACTTAAAGAGCCTTCACTAATGAAGGTCGGCTAAATCAGGTTTTTTGTGCTTGTTTGAGCCACAACTTACTGCCACCTACAGTGAAGCCACATGGGGCAACACAACGACTGGACTTTTTGGATGAGCTGCATACATCTACATATTAACTAGAAGTTAATAATAACAAGTTTATAAAATCGTGTTTTCCTGAGTGAGTATTTGGATCAGTTACAGCTTCGAACCGTAACACAACCTCAGTACTCAAAATTCAGAATTTCATGTTTAGAAATCCAAAATTAAATTTATTGTGGCTTCAAATGAAAACAGTAAAAACCGTCACCGATTCCTGTGGTTGGTGTTGAAGAGCGAAAATAAAATAATTACATTTTTTAAACTCTGATCTCTGTAAATGTGAATTTTATAGAGAGAAAAGGTTCATCCGTTAAGCTGCTGGTTACTGTTTACTGCACATGTAAGTGTGACAGGTCCACATATAACACAAACTAAGAGTCTGTGTCCAGTTTTTAATAGAAATCTGTGAATTTTCTGGTTCTTTCTTCTATTTGAAAATAAATAATAACAATAATAATAAATACAGTGATGACAGTATTTCTAAATGATTGCAGTAGTGGGGATTATGGCTGGTCTTTAAAACGTTACACAAACCAAACGATCTCCTGCCGACTCGCCTCGCTGCCCGCTGTAGCTCCTCTGTTTCTATGCTGGGTTAGACCACGCCTCCACACTCTCCGCCTTGCTGCACGCTCCACCCACCTAGCGGCCCGACTGGTTGTTGTTGCTGTTGTTCTTGTTGTTGTTTTGTTTAGTTGTTTTTGTTGATGTTTGTTGTTGTCGTCCTCTCTCTAGGATCATATCATTACCCAGAACCCCCCTCTCCTCAAAGCCCTCAAAGAGACCCACTAGGCCACGCCCACTAGGCCACTCAACCAATGGGACAGCAGCAAGAGGTCACATGACCCGGAAATGGCGACTCTCCACCAGTAGAAGCCAGAGAGAGAGAGAGACAGACAGACAGACAAACAGACTGTAACGTTAAAGCGCCCTCTGCTGGCGAGATCTCTGACTGGACTTGGCCAAACTCTGTTTATCTGAGGCTCTGGCTGCACACAGCACTGTTCAGCAGGAGGGAGATCAGTAGTCAGGACTCCTCTCCTCCTCTTAAACTCTTCTTCCTCTTCTTCTTCTTCTTCTTCTCTTCCTGTTTTATCCGTTCCGAGATGCTTAGATAAGGAGGGAAGGGAGAAAGGAGGAGACTATTGATCTCCTTTTATCCAAGACTGGACTGATGAACATGTTTTTGACTGGATCACAGTGACTGTAAACACACACACACACACACACACACCGTGCTAGCGTGGTAAAGTGGATAGTGGGTCGTTTTGTGGCTTTATGGGAGACTCTCATTAGAATCAGTCGCTCAGCTCATCCTCCCTCCTCATTCCTCTTTCTAAATTATTTTTTAACCTCGCTCCCATTGGTTCCAAAGCCTGTCAGTCAGAAACGCTGTCTCCACCTCCCTCACTAACCCCTCCCCCTCCCACAGCTTCACAGAAAGACCCACTATCTGCTGGAGGACAAGTCTCAATGTCAGAGTCTTTAACTCTTCTCTCCTCAACGCCAAAGACGCCTTCCAGCTTCCTGTTTCCTCGTCTCCTTCCTTCCCTTCCCCTGCTCTAAAGGAGACGGGAGAGGAGAGGAAGCGAGGCAGTATTGAGATGCGTCCCAGCAGCAGTTACAGGCCAAGTTTCAATCCTCGCTGCTGCTTCCTTCTGCTAGTTTGCCCTCCTTTCACTTTGTGTAGGGAAGGAGGCATAAAAGGAAGCGAGCAGCTGGAATTAAAAAAAAAAAAAAGCCGTGCTGCTTAGCTAACACACACACACACACACACACACACACACACACACACACACACACACACACACACACACACACGTTTTTATCCGTTGTAGTTTAACATATGAATATGTATTAACTTTAAATGTTTGTTCCGTTGTTTTTGTTTACATGTTTACTGTTTTGTCTGTTGCTACCATGATGATGGGATGTCATATATATGAGGAAAATGAGGAAAACTGATATCACACACAGAGGGGCGGGGCTTTTAGCTAAAAAAAAAAAAGGCTTGTATCTTTCAGTCATTCCAGTTAAAAGAGCAGTTTGAAATTCAGCCTCCGCGTTAAAATAATCTCGTAACCTCGTGAGTGAAACTCCAGATTAAACCTCCAAAATCTGGTGTGATCGTTTTGAGTGGCCTCATATTTACAGATATCATCTCATTTTCTCAGTCAGAAAACTACAAATATTCCTCCAACAGTCGTTTAGCTGACGTTTAATGTCACAAATTAGCATTATTTTAAATTTATAGAAGTATATTTGTCCCACTGCATTGCACCAAAGTCTGTTAGCTTAATGTCAACCATACTTTATGTGAAAAACAGCTGATTTTAAAGTTTTGCTTCCCGTTTTCCCGACTGCACCATCATTACAAAAATAAATCAGAGTTAAGGAAGGGAAAGTGAAGTGTACGGAGCTCCTGGAGTCTCACAGCGTTTAAGTACTTTACCTCCTGCTTGTGGGATATTTGAATCTTTTGTGAACACAATATTTATCTTTCACAATGAGTTACTTTGCACTTCAGCTCTTAACTGTTTGAAAGCCTACAAGGAGTAACCTCAGCAAACTGTTTTTATTGAAATATACCAACAACAATAAATGTCATTGTATGGGAGAATCTTGTGCGCGCAATTTAAACTTTCTCCACACAATTCATTTAATTGTGGTGCAATTTTTGTGCACACATTTTATCCTTACTGTATGAACGCATTATTCAAATGTCGTGTGATGAATTCATTGAAATCTTTTCCTTATGAGTTATTTATCGCGTGTGGATCGTTTGCTATAAATTCACTTGTGTGTCTCGAGTGTGCAGCTTCACTCACACAACTCTGATAATCAGGTTTTGGTTTGATCACACTGAAATCACACACGTGAAAACTTGTGCGGACAAGATTTTGTCTCTTCAGTGGCTTCAGGGGCTCCGCAGACTTGCGACATTTTCACCGAGCATTAAAAAGCAAATCGTCTGCTCCGATGCACAGGAGCAGACGAAGCTGCCTTCCTGTGGCTTTATTTCCCACAGCCCGCCGTGTTTTTTCCTGGGCATCACACACGAGCCACGGTTGTTCCGCTAAAACGTCGTTATCTCAATAATTACCTCCTGAAAGCATCGTTCTCCTCGTGTCATTTTACCAAGTTAGCATCGTCAGAGGACATTACAGAAACGAACGCAGAGACCTCCGGCCTCGCCCCGCCTTCCCCTCTGTTTGTTGGCATAGCAACAGACTAGTATTAAGAGAATAGGGGTTGCCATATTAGATTTTTATTTCAGTTTGTTGATGACAGTATTGGGATTTTAATGTTTACCCTCAGAAACAAATAATGAAAGAAATGATTGTTAAACTACGCAACTTTTTATACAATGAGCAATACAGTCATTATAATTATTGTTATAATTACCCTGCTTGGATCCCATTGGCTCCTCAGTGTGTCAGTGTTGGAGCTAAAGCTCTCTGATTGGTTCATGAGTCCAGACCGTTGATGTTTTAACAAATCTGGTTTCTTTTGGGAGCTTTTTTTTTTTTCTTTTCTGTTTTTTTAATAACAGCTGCTTGTTTTCGGGGTCCGAGGGGAAGTTTGGTAACCGATGGTCGAGACTTCTTTCAGTCAGAGTTTTACATGAGATCAGAGACCCGTCCGGACCAGGGCCGCGCTCCACGTCTGCCCGTTGTCATTCTGTCCTCATCACTTTGCAGCGCTGCGGGTTAGTTTGCGCTGCAGCTCAAAGACGCTGAAGCCTGGCTCTGATCTGGTCCGGCGTGTTCAAAGAGATAAATCTGTGTATGCTCTTTACATAATCTGATGAATGGTAATGGTGATGCTTCGTATAAATATAAATAGTAATCTGATGAATGAGTGAATAAATGAATGAGTGAATTAACAGCCAAGCCAAATGTAACCAGACTGCACTCTGTGTCGGTGTTAATGAGTGAGTGAAAATAAAGCGCGAATGATCAAACAGATTCATAAAGTATTAAAAAAGGAGAAGAAGAAGGTGATGCTGGTGAATGAAATGTACAGAATGCTAGCACAGAGCTGATAAAGAGAAATAGCCAGGATTTTATTTTGGTGGTGAATCTGACTGCTCCTGATGATTAAACGCTCTGAGACAGACTGCAGCGACTGGCCTTGTTACTCATTCTTTCTCACACACACAAACACACACACAGCGAGTAACACCTGTCTTTTAATAATACAAATATTTCATTTCATTCCCTTGGCTTTGTTGTTCCTGTATCTTAAAGGTTTCCAACCCCATGATTTACACTCTGGAATAATCCTAATGCTAATTTATCTTCCACTGGGCTTTGGTGGAGCCCATAATTCATCCATTTTCTGCTATTGCTCACTCCAGAACCTCCAAATCCACAATTTTCACCGTGCATTAACCAAAACAACAAAAGCTGAATTTTAACTCATTTCTTCTGATTGGCTGCCCCTCGCAAATATGGTTTGAAAAGCAGGTTGGCGGGGCTTCTGTGCTCAAACTCCAGCCATGTCCCCAAGATGACCACAATGGGGTATCCCCTCTTTATGACATCACACACATTCACGAGTAGAGCTTAGATTAAGGGGTGTCCAACTCCAGGCCTCAAGGGCCGGTGTCCTGCAGGTTTTAGATGTGCCCTTCATACATCTGATTTAAATGACTAAGTTCTCCAGAGGCCTGGTAATGAACTAATCATGGCTGACCCAGGGTGAGATCTAAAACCTGCAGGACACCGGCCCTTGAGCCCTGGAGTTGGACACCCCTGGCTTAGATTATCAGACCTGATCCTTTAAAGCTGAACATATTTAAAGTTAACAGCGTGCCTGGAAACAATAAATGTAACGGATTCATTGAACGCTTTTCTACTCAAGCACTCAAAAGTGCCTCGCTTACCCATCCATACAAGCTTTCTCTCTAGCATTCACACATATTCACACTCTGATGGGTCCATCGGAGAGTAACTTGGGGTTCAGTATCTTGCCCCAAGGACACTTTGGCATGCTGGCTGGAGCAGCTAGGGATCGATCTGATTAGCAGATGAACTGTTCTGCCTCCCGAGCTACACCCACCATCAATTTTAAACTTTTAACCCTTAAAGTTTGAGATTTTCAAAATAAATCCTCTCTGCTGTCCCTTCATCCTCTGTCTTAAAACCAACAGTTTGAGCTTCTCGTGCCACCAACTCTGCAGCTAATCAGAGTTATAAGGCTGTCTCCTGGCTTCTTGTGTACTTTGTTTGCCCTCTAGTGGCCAACAGTGGCAAAAGCACAAATTTGGACTACATGGTTTAAAAAAAAAAAACCAACACTGTCGTTTAACGTTGTGAAAACTATATCAAAACTCTAAGATTAGAAATGAGTGCTGTCAAATTACCATAATTTGATATAAATGGTCTCAAAAAGCAGCCCATGGTTACACACACTGACTCCCTCAGGTCTGTTACTGCAAATGCCTTTGAGTTGATCTCAGGTATGTATGTGCTGTTGCAGCTCGACAGGTTTTCTATGTTTGCTCCTTCCACATTTGAGGATGTTTGACTGACTGCTGGTGTGTGTGTGTGTGTGTCTGTGCGTGTGTGATGCTGCGTTTTCAGGGTGCGCTGACCTGCATCTGCTGGACATGCTGAGCCCCATGGAGAGGAAGAGGCAGGGGTACATCCACGAGCTGATTGTCACCGAGGAGAACTACGTCAACGACCTGCAGCTCGTCACGGAGGTAAACACACGGGGTCTCCTCCATCCTCCTGACTTTATCTGGGTATCAATTTCCAAGCATGTCTCAGTTTGTAAAGTGTATCTGGACATGAGAGGAGCATGGGCGGTAGGATGCACACATCAGAGAGACGTGGCACACATCTGGAACATTAGGAGGCCTGCACAAGGAGTGATTTTATGTAACACAGCATGTGCTCAGGATATAATTCTCTGGCTTTTCTCAGTAATAACAATGACTTTTATTTCAGGCATATGTGCAATTGTTGACAAACAACAACAAAAAAGTCAATAAAAGTAAATTAACAACAATAAATCCTGAATTAAATGGAGGAGAACACATTGAAGCGTTAGGCTTGTTACAAATTTAATCAAAAGCTTTATTTGAACACCTCTAAAAACAAAGTTAAAGTGACAGAAAGGCAAACGCAGAACACTCAGACTGTGGGTTTAAAGAGAGATAAAATACTAAAAAGGTTTTTAGCTTTAACATCCAGCAGTAACAACAACTCGCTGTGATTTCTCCAGAAAGTCTCATTTTATTTTATTGTTTTGGCTTTTTATCTTTCATCGATCACTCGTTTTTTGCCCATGAGCCAAATACAAACTCTTTTAACAGGAAGTAGACAGGACCAGTAATAAAAATAAAAAAAAGAATGGTCCTGATCGTCCGAGCCAAAGATGAAGACATAAACCCAAATTAAAGGCATGGGTTTATAAAAAACTCCTTTGAGTTTTAGCACAATGTTTTCCTCATTTAATGAGAAAGATCATTTATCAAACAGATCATAAAAAGTTTGAGAGTTTATCTGAGTTATTCTGTGCACATTACAGTTTCTCTGTTCAGTGAGTTTCATCACTCTCTGAAAATTTTTTGTCTTTAATATTTTATTTGATCTGAATATTCGAGGACCAGTACAAGCAGGAAATGATCGATTCCCTTGGTAAAATCACACAATCGTGTGTGTGTGTGTGTGTGTGTGTGTGTGTGCAGATTTTCCACAAACCTCTGCTGGAGTGCGAGCTGCTGACAGAGAAGGAGGTCGCCATGATCTTCGTGAACTGGAAGGAGCTCATCATGTGCAACATCAAACTGCTGAAGTAAACACACCAAGCTGTGAAACACACACACACACTGCGCATGCACTTACTCGACACAGAGACATTTGCATCTGGTGCACGTTTGACTTGCAAAACTCACCTTGTTCTATTTCCTCCTGTCAGACAGTCGCTGCAGTGTGTTTGTATCTGTGACGGTGAAACTTTTCCTCTGCAGGGCTCTGAGAGTGAGGAAGAAGATGTCGGGCGATCGGATGCCTGTGAAGATGATTGGTGACATCCTGACCAACCAGCTTCCTCACATGCAGCCGTACATCAGGTGCCGTCTGCCATCTCTCAGTCCTGAGTCGGCCTGCAGGGGGATCATCCCCTCAGTTTCGTGTCTTGTATGACTCTTTACGTGTTCTCGTGTTCAGGTTTTGCTCGTGTCAGCTGAACGGAGCCACGCTCATCCAACAGAAAACCGATGACAACCCCGAGATCAAAGACTTCCTCAAGGTACAGCGCTGTAGAGTGAACTGTGGGCAAGGTTTTAGCCCCTCGTCCCAAAGGAACCTGGATGGCTTTTATAGTGGGGTTTTATTTACTCATGCACGGTCCTGTCATGGTCCACGCAGACCTTCCCTCAGTTTGAAACCTTACTAAGAAAACTGGCAACTCAAACATACCTTTGTTCTTCCTGTTTTCTTTTTTTGTCCGATTGTTGTGTGGGTAATTTTAATGGACACTATAAATGTGGGAAAGTGTGGATGAATAATTGCAGAATAAAGATCTGATTTTCTCCAACTCCCTCACTCTCTGTGTGTCAGAGGTTAGCCATGGATCCCCGGTGTAAGGGAATGCCTCTGTCCAGCTTCCTGCTCAAACCTATGCAGAGAGTCACGCGCTACCCTCTCATTATCAAAAACGTACGCACAGTATCCACACACACATCGCACTCCCTCATATTCAGTCTGTTTTCTCAGTGTTTTGCTTTCTAGTTGATCTGTTTTTTTGTTTTTAGATTTTAGAAAATACTCCAGAGTCTCATCCAGATCACAGCCACCTGAAAGCAGCTCTGGAGAAAGCAGAGGAGCTGTGCTCGCAGGTGAGAACCCAACACGGGACGATGTCCACACTGCAGTGAAAGCCTCAAATGTGTTAGTCTAGAAATAAAGCTTCACACCTGTGTTATAGTTCAGTAGGTAACATAAAGCAGATGCCTGCATGCATATCCATGAGTATCATCCTGGTCGATGTTTCATCCGATCATGAAACATCGACCAGAAACTCTCAGACTGCAAAATCTTATATTCCAACTTTAACTACTATCAGAGTTTCAGGCTGTCAAAGTGCACGGGGTTGAAATTGTGTGGGGTTTTTTATTCATTCATATTGTTTGTTTGGGGGTTTTTTCAGCCTTTATAACTTCGTAAGTGCAGGAGACGCGCGCATTAAATGAAAATGTTTCATGTTTGGCTTCATGGAGGGCTTAAACCCGTCTCTCCGGGTTTGAAACCATTTTTTTATAGCTTTGCTGAAGTCAAAGACTGGATGGAAAAAGAAACAGATCCTAGAGAGGTCCAGAGGTTTTCCCAACAAGGCCAAAAATAACGTCTTACCCTGGTTTCAAATGTTGTTTATTCCTGAATTATCATTAAGTATGGTGTGAGAGACTCAGATTGTCTTCCTCCGGCTCAGGTAAACTTTGGCTCTGATCCTGGAGCTGGATGGGACTTCACTCAATGTGTTTTTGTGGGTTTTTCAGGTGAACGAGGGCGTCAGGGAGAAGGAGAACTCTGATCGCTTGGAGTGGATTCAGGCTCACGTTCAGTGTGAGGGCCTGTCAGAGGTACATCTTATCCTCCTGATGCCCTCTGAAAACAAGGCAACGTAAATTTATTTGTATTCGATCAGCAGACGACAGTTTGATAAACTCCTGTTTAACTTTTATATTCATAAAATGTTTTCTATTAACTCTGAAATCATAGCTCAGTCCTCTGAAGGATGATAAACATCCTGCGTCTTTCCAAGCCCGTCAGAAGGCCCACAGTTTAAGTGTTGAATCTTTACTTGAAAGTGGGTTAATTAGGAAATAATAGCAGTAATATCTGCCTGTGTATCCCTCAGCAACTGGTGTTTAACTCAGTCACCAACTGTCTGGGTCCCAGGAAGTTCCTCCACAGCGGGAAGCTGTTCAAAGCCAAAAGCAGCAAAGAGCTCTACGGCTTCCTGTTCAACGACTTCCTGCTGCTCACACAGGTGAGTCCTGCACCTCTGTACAGTTTACATGTTTAGTTTCTTGCCTTAAATCCATCTTTTATGTTGTACATGTCTGAATGTGGCTGGGCTGGTACTGACGTAGCATCTTTCTACTCAATTTAAAAAATGACCCTCACAGGTGACCAAACCTCTGGGCTCGTCAGGCTCGGACAAAGTCTTCTCTGCAAAGACGCACCTGCAGTACCGCATGTACAAGACGGTAAGACTACACAATCTCTTTCTCCAGAGAGACTCGCTGTTAAACCTGCCCTGGGTTATGTAGTGTGAGCTGGATAAACATGTCCTAACTAAGGTTTGTGTTCACTCTCAGCCAATCTTCCTAAATGAGGTGTTGGTGAAGCTGCCGACAGACCCGTCGGGAGACGAGCCTCTGTTCCACATCTCCCACATAGACCGAGTTTACACGCTGCGAGCCGAGAGCATCAACGAAAGGTGAGACGCTTCACGGTCCAGACTGAGCGAACAGGAAATGCCTGCAGTCAAACTCTCAAAGCTGAAAGTCACTCTTAATCTAGGATTAGTGGATTCGCTTTAAGTTTAGGTCTGTGAGTAATAACATGACTGCCTCACAAGTTAGCAGTGTCTTCAGCTGTGTGTATCATTGCTAGTCTCTAAATGTGTGTGTGTGTGTGTTTATTCAGGACGGCGTGGGTTCAGAAAATCAAGGCAGCTTCAGAGCTCTTCATAGAGACGGAGAAGAAGAAGCGGGAGAAAGCATATCTAGGTACCTGTCCCACTGAAATAAACATCCTCAGATTGACCATGATCAGAAATGTCCTCTGACTCCTCCATGTCTCTGTGCCTCAGTACGTTCCCAGAGGGCTACAGGTATCGGGAGACTGATGGTCAACATTGTGGAGGGAATTGAGCTCAAACCCTGTCGCTCCCACGGTACGTGTGAACTCCTTTTAACTAAATTTGGAAAAGGAAAAACGTTGATTTCAGTTATTGGTTATACATAAGTTCTGTTCTTCCAGGAAAAAGCAACCCGTACTGCGAGGTGACCATGGGCTCCCAGTGCCATATCACAAAAACATTACAGGTAAAACATTACAGGTCTACAGGCAGGCGTTCATTATTATTCCATATTTCAGATTCATTGACTTTTTCATAATAAAACGTATTAATTCATAACGATTGACAGCTCAGTCACAGCTACAGTACACCACTGCAGTGCTGGTTCACTGCTGCAGGGACACAAATATGTCTGCTATAATTTATATTTCACACCATCGTTTTGCTGTTTTCTCTCTTTTTCAGGACACTTTGAATCCAAAGTGGAATTCCAACTGTCAGTTTTTTATTAAGGACCTGGAACAGGACGTCCTCTGTATCACTGTGTTTGAACGAGACCAGTTCTCGCCTGATGGTCAGTGATAGTCGCACGCTGATTTAAATCCCTTCATTTCACGTTCCCTGTCCTTTTCAGGAAGTATGAGTGGTTTTGTTTTCTGTCTGTTTATCATCCTCTTTGCCTCCAGACTTCTTGGGCAGGACAGAAATCCGGTTAGCGGAAATAAAGAAGGACCAGGGCTCTAAAGGACCAATCACAAAGAGGCTGCTGCTCCACGAGGTTCCTACGGGAGAGATCGTCGTTAGGCTCGACCTTCAGCTGTTTGAAGAACCGTGAAACCTGGACGGGGCCACGGCGGACTGGATTGGCCCAAAAAGGACCTGTAGGAGATGATAGTTTGGACTGGACAGCTTAGATGGATTAGACTGGACTGGACAACTGGACTGGTCTCAAATCTTTATTTCTCCGCGTGTACGTCTGAGCTTTTTATATCCAGAGAGAAAGGATCAGTTAGCTAAGGGTACAATGATGCCATTACTAAACATCTTCAAGTTTAAAACAAAAAGGAATAACTTCATGAATTACCAGCTGGAGAAAGGACCTTCACATGCACACAAAAGCCAAAGTGGCTGAAAATGTGTGTAACTCCATTTCAGCTCCTAAACATTAAAGACAAGCAGCAGTTAGGGTCACCATGGCAATCCTGAGCACGCCTCTTGAAAAACACATCACCGCCTCCAGTCTGTGCCTCCTATCGACCTGCTTACACACCGTGGCTGCGGCAAGAAGACTCTCCACAGCGTTTCTGTTTCTGTCAGATTTCCATTCGATTCTGTGCAGCAGGCGGCGCTCCTGTGAGTCTGAGGCCTCCATAGTCAAAAGATAGAGCAGACACATGATCCCATGTTCTGCTTATAGTCTGGATCAGCTCTAGTGGGCTTGGTGTTAGATTACAGAGAGGGTTTTTAGAAGAACTTCCTCCCTCAGTCGAGATGAACATTACGCCCATTCATCTGACTGAGATTGCATTAATATATGTGAATAATACAAATATTAATGCATTTTTAGCCACTAACAATAATATACTCTATGCTGGGATTTTTGCTTTGCAGCAATCACACCAAATATGTGACACACTGATATAAAAATAGAGATGAAGTGGACTGGGATCATAAAAAGTTGGTATGAGATTCTTATCATTTCTGGCTTATTCATTTCAGTGGAGAGGGTAAATAAAGAGCTCAACATCCAAATGAGATTTATAGATTTTATTCATCTAAATCTAAATTTGTGTGGATTTTTTAAATGTCACATACACGTTCACGTCTTAAATCTGGTGTGCTGGTGCTTCCGTGGTTAGAGATTGGACCGTTTCAGCAGGTCTGTCCTGTGATCTGACATTTAAAGAAGCAGCTCGACGGGTTTTCTAGTCTGCAAATGGTTCTCAGTCACGTTGGTACCACTGAGAAGTGAAAATCCGAGACCTGGTCCAGTCCAGTCCAGTCTGCTTGTGCCCCCTCCCTCCTTCAGGACCGGTCCACGTCAGTATTTAGTCGAGTCTTGGAGAAGATCAGTCAGGTCTTTACTGTCTCCTCTCCCTCTGCTTCATCCAGACAGTCTCACAAACACTCCAGCGACAATCCCAGCCCTCCTTCTTTGTCCAACCAAACCCAGACCTTTATGTGAGAGAGTGTGTTTGTGTGTCTGTGAGAGTGTGTGCGTGTGTGTGAGGCAGACGGCCGATGCGAATGACGGTACGAGTGTAAAGATGGACAGGCTAACTAAAAGCACGGTTCAGTCTCCACGCATTTTTACACAGAGTCTCTCAGAGTCTTATGATCAACTCTTTGGGCTTCGGCTCATGTGAGGGGACATTTTTTATAATTTCGCTCAGTTTGGACGCTCACTGAACGCTCGCCACGTTATCTCAGAAAGTGCTAATATGTACAGGTTAAATGAGAAATCCTAACGATGCAAAATAAGCTGAAGATATAGAGACCCTGATATATGACTGGTGTAAATACATTACAGACAAGATGTCCCCTTCACATGCGTCTGTGGTAATAATGCTGATAATAAGACAGGGAACAGGCGTGAAAGCTGATTTAAACTGAGGTACTGTAAAGAAGAATGTCTTAACTGTTCAGGGTGTTTTTGTTTTTTTGTTTTTATGTATATGTGGGGGGGTCGCAGATTTAGACGATTTCTGTCACACATCTGAACTCTGATGTTATGTTGCTGCTGTGTTGAGCTGTCACAGTGGCCGTCACTATGCAGGGAGGGTAAACCCTGAGGGATTTCGAGGGCCCGCCGCTGGACTGGGGCCCTCGAGCAGGCTCCGTAGGGCACAGATGTATTTTATAGGAATAGCATTTTGACCATTTTCACAGTTTAACCCTATGAAAAGCTCAGAGTAGAAACAACGGTACTGTGCGTCGGCACTCCCAGCACTTTGAAAAGCAGATTTTGGAGCAGAGCAGGACACGAATCTCCTGAATTTCACCCAGCAGCTGTTTTGGGTAATCAGAGCAGGAAGTCTAATAAAAAGAGGCACTCAAACAATGTGTTTTTATTAAAGTCTTATCATTTTAAAGACATTTTAATGAAGATAAGCAAACTGTACTTGAGCCCAAAGGTGGATCCCAGCAAATAAAAGAAAGTCAGGAGTGAATTTCAGATGCAGTCGTTGGATTTTCTTCTTAAATGAAGAGAATGTAAAAAGAAAAGAGTGATCTGCACAGACTGCTACCATTTTTGTTCAGCATAAGAACTTTATATTTAAAGTAATGGCAATAACTGTGAAGCTGTAATTTGTGGACTGAACTTATTGTCCAAACTATATCTTCTTTCAAAAACTGTCCCAATGTTTCAATTTCAAGCACACTTTGAAATGAATACTTCTCTGATCTTCCTCCTAAAGTTTCCTCGAGCTGATTATTCAAAACGGCGGCTGCGTTCGCCGACAAGGCCGGAAACATCGCCTAGCTAGGTTGCTTAGTAAGATTGTAGATAAGTTAGTTAGCGAGCCACTCGGCCGGTTAGTAAATCTAGTTAGGTGTTTTAATTTAGTGCCAAGTTACAGTAATGTTCTAAATTACCACGAAGACAACAGTTACCTTAGTGACCAGCCACTGTCCAATCAGAAGTCGGCGAGGCTCGGGCAGCTTCAGCAGCTTGACTATGGAGGAAGGTGTGAACGAATGTTTGTGTTTCCCCAGACTGAAGCTGATGATGATGATGATGAATGATGATAAAGCTGTCTTACACCCCTCTGTACTGTCCTGCTCAGCCCCTCTCGCCTCCTCCTCTCCTCACTGTACTGAAACTAACCCAATCCAGTTTGAACCTAACTGTCTACCTTCCAGGTTGTGTATAATACTGCTGTTATCTGAGAGTTAATATATGAGCGATAAAGGCAGCCTGCTGTTAATTATCACTGTAGAAGATGATGTACGTTGTTGTCTTTCGGTGTTCAGAATAAACTTCAGTTGGACCAAGAACTGCACTGCCTGTGCTGCTGTTTTCATTATGGATTTAACTACTTGTATGATCCAATCATAGACTGTAACTAAAAGATGTATGTACAGGACTGTGCAAAATTCTTGAGCCACCATTAATTTGTTCAATGTTTTGCTAGGAAAATGGGGCACGGATGCAGTCATGCACAGAGACAGTATATGAGGCAAAAACTGTTCTCACGAGCTTGAAAGTCGATATCTGGTGTGACGATCTTCATTCTCCGACAGCCTGAACTCTCTGAGGCAGCTTTCTGTAAGCAGTCTTCAGGAATTTTCTCTGGGCTTCTGGAAGGATATTCAAAGCTCTTGGCATGTTGGCTCGCTCTTTTATTTATTATTGTTCTTCAATAAAGCTAATGTCTGTGCAGGTTTAAAGTAAAAATGTATGTAGAAAAGCAATGATGCTTCTCAAAGCATCCTAGTTCGGGCACTGCATGCAGATCTGGCTTTGTAAAAGGCACTCAGATTTCTAACATGTTCTTTTTATTTATTTTTACCAAAAGAAAAAAAGAAAGAAAGCAGTGACTTTGAAAAGAAAGCAAAATAATCTTCGTAACATACCTGATAATTGTTTATAATGTGTAATAATTATAGTGGTTTCAAATACATTTTGCACATCATACTAGATTATTTGATCGCAGTGAAGTGGTGGTGGGGTTAATTAGAGCAAACATAAGCACCTAATAGCACATCAACCGATCTGCGTCTGACCGCAACATTTGTTTGGATGTGTTTGAACTATTTCAGCTTTTACTTTGAAAATACCAGGAAATAAGCAAATTCTTTATGCAATCATTGTTAGAAAAAAAGGGGAAAAAAAACAGGCAGAACGACAACTGAGCTGAGCGCGTGAGACAGTCAGCAAAAACACACTGAAGCAAACTTTATTTAAACCGGCCCAGGTAACAGCGGTGCAGCAGGAGAGGGAGGCTCGGGACATTCAGTTCTTTCACAGAGAGGGAGGAAACCCCTCAGGATCACTTCCCAAACACACACTGGGAATATTTCTCCAAACTTCTGATAGATTTCATTTAAACCAGCATGGCTGCTGCGCTGTTCAGAGCTGCAACAGGACTGAGTGTCAGAG
Source organism: Haplochromis burtoni (assembly GCF_018398535.1). Classification (NCBI taxonomy): domain Eukaryota; kingdom Metazoa; phylum Chordata; class Actinopteri; order Cichliformes; family Cichlidae; genus Haplochromis; species Haplochromis burtoni. The sequence continues at coordinate 1,833,068 of NW_024582467.1, forward strand.
TAGGTATACTTTATTTTTACATTTATTCTGTAGCTGATAGAACGAGTTTGTGTCTGCAGCTTCTCATTACTTTACAGCTGATTAACAGCCTGGCATGCACACAACACACACACACACACACACACAACACACACAGATAACAAGTTTTAGTTTTATTGAGAGGCCCCACATGAAACCGAATCATTTTATTGTAAATGAGTCCAGTTTAGATTAACTGGGTTCTGGTTTTCAGGCTCATGAGAAACGCTGTGTTCTGATAAAGATGGCAGTGGCGCTCAGTCACGGAGTCTGAGCATGGTTTTATACTAAATAACTGCAAGTATTTAGACTAATCATTTTACACAAGTTAACCAGTCAAATTGGATCGTGGTTATTGTTTCATAAGCTGGAGATCATTTATGCAAGTAGTTTAATATCTGCATATTAAATAACTCAGACTTTAAAGCTGCTAAATGTTTGTAATGTGCAATAAAAAGTAGGCGCAGACATTTGCAACATATTTCTATCTGCACTTAGTTGTATATACAATTAGACTTTTTACCACTCATGTTTTCGTGATTTTGTTTACAATACTGCTTATTATTTCCACTACTGTAGCAAATGCAATGAAATCTCATTATGTGCACTGTAAGGTGGAAATTTGAATTTAATTAAAGTTCTTCTGGCTACAGTTTGTAAGATAAACTGTTACCACCAGGGGGCAGTGTTTTACCAGTGGGCGTGTAAAATGTTCTCAGACCTGTGCTACTATTCAGGTTCTTTTTTTTTTTTTTTTATCCCTTTCCATTTTTTGTGTTTGTCTTTTCCAAGGCCATCCTGGAAATGAGAGTGTGACGTAATTTGGGTTTATGTCAGGAAGGGCACCCGACATAAAACTGCCAAATCAAACAATTGGTGACCCCATGTAGCAAGAGGGCATGAAGATGGGCTGTTTTAGATGTTACTGCTACTCTCAAACTTTTTGAGAGATGTTTTTTTAAATTATTATTGTGTAAAATGCTTCTTAAGCTTAAGGTTTTTCAAAATTTTGAGGCTAAATATCGGGTACTATGGCTATTAATCGCCTATTAATCCCAAATCAGATGAATGGGGGAAAACACTTCCATTTAACTTTATTTCGTGAAAATAACTAAAAATTTCGAGTCATGGATCCTTTGTTTTTGTGGTGGAAACGGGCTTCCATAAGATTCTGTTAATATTATATCAAAAAAAATTGTGATGGTGTTTCTCTCTTATTTTTATATTATATTTATGGACAACAGGCAAAGATTGTTTCAGAAGCAGAGCGAGATAAGTTTCAGTTTATGCAATATAAGCATTTTCTCTCGTGTACTGAGTACTATTACAACACATAACGCCCATTGTAAGAATAAAATACTCTAGTCCCACCTCACAGGCCCTTTTTAGGCACGGTCTTGAAAACCATTCACAGCAGATGGATGCCCCTCCCTTCAGCTGGCGGCTTCTTCCTGCTAAAAGGCAGTTTTTCCTTCCCACTGTTGCCAAAGCATCTGCTTATAGGGGGTCATATGAGTGTTGGGGTTTACTCTATTTTCGTTGTTAATTTTAGGGTCTTATAAATACATAAAATTGAATTGAAAGTAAATGACATTAAAAAAATGACAGTTTAACAATGAAATGTGAGCATTCATGATTTATGTGTGGTTCTGTATGTGTGCATGTTCAGCGGATCCACGGGGAGTTTTGTAGAGTGATGTGGACGCCACAGGCTGCTCGGTTCAGCTCCAAACCATCAGACAGAGACCCGCCACGCAGAACGCACATCAGTAAGAAAACACACGTCCTCTCCTTTTGTCTTCTTTTGGCAGTCTAGACAGAGGCTGGAAACAAGGTCACAGAGAGAGACAGACAAAGAAAAGTACAGTATGCAGCAAAGGTCGCAGCAGACGAAGGGTATAGGAGTTGATTTTGGGGGTTATTACACTTCCTGTTGTGCAGAAATTGCCTGCAACTAAAGATAGTCCTCAGTGAATAGGAATGAGTGTGATAGCTTAAAACAATTACATCTGTTTCCAGTCAAAAGTTCCACATTTCATGCAACTGCAGTATAAAAATCCTCTAAACAAAAGTAAAACAGCTCTCATGTACTCCAGCCTTCCAGTCTCCAGTTTTAGTTTCCCTGACAGGGAAGACGATTTTGCATTCTGCTAATGCGTGCTGCGTGGCCTGTTAAGAATGCATGACAGGACACATTCTTTTGATGGTATTCGTCTGCAAAAAATAACTACACGTTAAAGGTTTAATTAAACCACAACATAAACGTGCGTCTGTATAAGAAGCAGGTGTTTATGGTGGGCGAAGGTTACTTCTAAAAATCAAAATGGTGCTGTGGTCTGATGTCCATAACACTAACAAAAAGTACTGCTATGTGCTACTCTAGAAACTTGTTAAAATCTAATAACATAACTGTATCTGTTATCTCAGCTCCTGCTTTGATAAAATATGAAGAAGATTATTTACCCCACGGAATAGAAACTGCTCACAGTCTTCTCTCTGCTGACAGAGAAAGCCAAGGCCCAGCCTGCAGAAGAAGCTGATAAAGTTCTGGACAAATTCTTCTCTGAAAGGAGGCCAGCCACAGCGCCCCCTGCTGTTGGTGAAGGTCAGTACATTCAGGATGTGCTTAGTCAGGGTAACAGTTGGTAGACACGACTTAGTGGTGTAATAGTGGTGTAATTAATTCACTGTAAATATATGAGTAAAATGTTTCTACAAACAGCTTTTTTGTGCTGCTGCTTGGTTAGGAAACCAAAATGTATCCATTAAAAACAGAATTGGGAGTTTTAGGAGGGCTAATGGAACAGTCATCATCTTAAGATTAGTACAATCTGATTCAAAAAGCTGAAGTGGGTATCAGTGAAACTAGCTGATGTATTCAGATCTGTGTTACGCTCTGTTTATCATGGCAGGAGAGCTCATATAGCATAGCGGACGCTAACAGTAAAGGGTCTAAATTTGGCAGTAATGACTGCGTGCAAAAACAAAAACATTTCTTCTTTCTTGTATGTTTATAAAATTTTTGGCTACATGCATAAACCTGTCAGAGTAGTATATAGAGTATGATAAAGGTAGTGACAAATTCCTGCTTGCTTGCTACTGAATCACCTAAAAGAAATCCATTATTTCTACACAATAATTAACAAAAACCCAGGAAAGGTGAGAAGGTTTCACTCTGGTTAAAGACTTTTTTTCTTGCAGAGCTTTCCAAAGCTTCCGCCATGATAAATACCAGCTCAGCCCAGGATCCACATGAAGCAGCTAACAGAGACTCTTTGGAGAAAGAAGAGGAGAAAGCCAGCAAAGCAGAAGCCATGATACCTGAGTCAACTTTAGCAGAAGTGAAGGCTGATGTGGGGAGTCTTGAAGCTGACGCTCTGCAAGAAACATGTGACTCGCTCCAGAAGGGAGCTGAGGAGCTAGCAAAAGAGTTGGAAGTGAAGATGCCAATAGAAGATGTTTCTGTTTCTGAAGGTGCAACAGAGGTGGACAATTTAACACTAGATTCCATCCCTGAAGCTGCGGATACACTGGAAGCTGAAACATCAGCAGTCCCTGAAGCTGTGATTGGATCTGAGCAAGGACCGATACAGTCGTCTGACACTGACCAGGAACTGAGACTAAATGATGGGGTGATCAATCAGAACAAAGAAAAAGGGGCAGCGGAGCCCGAAGGAAATGTTTTGGAGGCCATGTCTCTTGAGTCTGTGACCTTGGCTGAAGTTGAGGTGTCTTTGGGAACTCTGGAAAGCGAATCTCTGAGTGAAACCTCGACTTATCTGGAGAAAGAAGCTGCAGTTCTTGCTGTAGAGAAGAAGATGGAGGTAGAGGAGGAAACCACTACCAAAGAGATGACTGAGGCTACACACGCTGACCCTCTGTCTCTGCCTGAAGTCGCTTCTCTGCCTGAAGATGTGCAGACTGATGCACTGATGGAGAAGCTGCTCTTTACTGTTCCTGCTAGTGTAGAGGGTGCACGAGAGAGCCCGATTATTGAGGAGGCTGTAACAGCAGACAGTCCGGATGGTAAGTTAAACTCCTGTGAGCGGTGAAGCGATGGTAGAAGAAACAGCTTCTTAAAGGCAAACTGATATTTGGTACGTTAGTTGGTTTTCTTACCAAGAGCTAGATCCAGGAGAGTCACATTAGTTTAACTGAAATCCAGTTTGAACACACACAGCACGCGTTAACGGGGCAAATCTCTGTTAGCGAGTAAATGCGGATCGCCCCGTGTGCGGGGCTGCACAGCATCAACGCGTTAGCGCTGTAGGCTCGTTAACGCGTTAGCGCCGTGCAACCCCACGCACGGGGCGATCCGCATTTACTCGCTAACAGAGATTTGCCGTGTTAATGGAGTTATGGCGTTAACGTCATTTTAACGAGATTAACGCTGACAGCAGTACTTCTTAAAGGTTAAAGTTTCAGAGCTTGGGTTTGACTTTAGCCATGGATCTAAAGTGGAGAAAATAAATAAATAAATAAAATGGGATCCAAAATTAATCCGTGCGGTACACTACAAATGTGTGAAGATGAATAACACTAGATAACATTTCCAAACATTCAACTTACATATTCATTTAAAATAAGTAAAAATTAAACTGTAAATTGTCATTTGTCTTCAGTATAGGAAATAATTAAATGCTTAATATTTATTAGCTGGAAAAACAGGACAAATGGTTGTTATTACATAAAGTGTCATGTTTCGGCTGTGTGCAGGCAGGAGAAGGACCCAAACGCAAAACTCACGACAACAAAATTAAACTCAAAAAGCTGCTTTATTGCAGAATGACATGGAAAAACTAAACTAAACTAAACTAAACTAAGACATGGATAAACTGACACACAGGGAAACACAGCTATGAGGGAGACTATGACACTGTCAAAGAGAAACACAGGGCTTAAATACACTGAGGGATAACGAGGGAATGAGACACAGGAGGAGAGCACAGCTGGGAGTAATCAGGCTGGACGAGACAAGGGAAGCAAAACTAGAAACACTGACATGAGACACGGACCTTCAAAGTAAAACAGGAAACACACTGACTGAACTCTAAACATGTAAACTTAACAGCAACTGGGGAGACAGAACATAGGAACCTGAAACATGGTACAGAAAGGCACAGTAGACACAACATGGAACACAGTGAAGCCATATTACAAGAACTAAGCCTATGATAACCATAACTGAAACCTAGGGAAATAATAACTATAAAGATCAAAACAGCACAACCCACATGAACATAATGAACTCACAGGGAAAGAGTAAAACTAAATACAGTGAACATAGAAGCACAAGACCTCTTCAAAATAAAACAGGAAACATAAGACGCAGACATGACAACCTGAACTAGACAATGTAAGACACAGACATGAAACACATGAAGGGCAAGGGAGACTTAACAGGGGTTGGAGGACACAAGGGGAATCTAATAACAAAGAACTATAACAACCTAGGCATGATAAAAACTTAGAAAACCTAAAGGGCTTAAATATGAACATAAACTAAAACTCCAAAACGCTGGGCCATGAGACCCAGGATCGTGATATAAAGTGGTTACCTCTGGTGACAGAGTAGGCTCTTTTTAGAGGTTAATAATGAAATCAATGAAATTAAATGTACTTGATGCCAACCCACCTTATAAGATGACATTATCTCCACCATTATTTTCTATTTAAGTGAAGCCTCACACTCAGTTTACAAACCAACTGAAATGTGGTTGGATTTCAGAAGACTTGTTGGGACTGACTTCTCACCAGCATCATGTCAGTGGTAACAACGACTCAACTATTATGTTCTCCAACTGGGAACACATATTTCAAGAAACTCCCTTTTTGCTTTGTATGTAGTGTTATGAAGCTTAAGGGCACAGTGCTTATACTGCTGTATGTATGATGATGACTAAGGTTTGTATACAAATACCATATAATTCATTCGTAATACTCCTGTATGGGGGCTGATGGATGTTGTGGGGTTAAACGTAGTTGAAAACACTTAAATATAAACTCTGTGATGAAGACCTTCATTCAAACTTTGACAAAAGCAGATAAAAGGCAGGAAGGGTTTTCAGTTTTTCTATAAAATTCCAAGGAATGTGTCAACTAAAGCTCTGGACCTATGTACTTTACACTGTCCTGTTTCTTCAGTTGTAACAGCTTCTGTTGATAACGTGGCTGCAGAGTCAGATCATCCTCCAGCTCCTCCTCTTCCTCTGAAAGAGGAGCTGCTGGTACAAGAAGAGGAAAGAGCCACAGGAGATAAAGAAGATACAGGGACACACACAGGTAAAGAGCACAGACATATACAGCTATAAGGTGGTTTGTCTACATTAAAGTACATTTTCTGTCCTTATGGTGTCTGTGTTTTGTTGTCTCACTTTGATCATGCTGTATTTTCCAATGACCAGTATCAGCTGGGAGTCAGAAAATGTTGTTTTAATGTGTGTTTTTCAGATTTGGATCCTGTGCAGAGACTCTTCCTGGAGAAGATCAGAGAATACACTAACATGCACAGGTAGAGAGATAAAGAGTTACAGTTGAATTTAATAGGAAAAACATTTAGAGAGTCTACATTACAGCTAGAATAACCAACACATTAATTATTGTACATTTCCTCAGAAGCTTTATCCACACTACCAGATATAATTATCTGTCTGAATCCCATTATCAGAAAATCAACCGTAATTACATTTTCTCTAAGTGTCTGCCAGGTATTGGCCACATGTGGACTGTTTATTCCTACTGTTTGTTCCATGCTACATGTATTCTTATTTAACTTTGAGTATTCCTTTCCTCAAACTGTGTGAGTGAAACTCTTTAACTGGAAGTAAGCCATGTAAAGAGACATCAGCTGATTTGTCATCTCACTCTTTAAGGTCGAATGCAGGATTCCTGGAGGCGGAGCCAGATTACCAAAAAAACCTGTCAGAGGAGACGGCTAAGCTCCAGAGAGTGTATGGAGGAGGAGACCTCAGCAGCTTCCCTCAGTTCACCTTCAATGGTGAGAGTGATGATGAAGGGAGTGATGGGGAATGCTCAGTGACATGGCATTGTGGAGTGTATGAGAAATCCACCTGGACTGTGTATAAAGTATAACGCCGCTCTGTTCCAACCTTTTCAGGTGGCAAATTGCCCTCATAAAATAGATTCATGAATGGGAAAAAATTGGAGCTGTACTGCATGATTTGGGGATCTGGCTTAAATTAAAGTGAGGAGAGACCCTGGGACAGGACCAAGACATACTGCATTCATATCCCCCAGAAGATCTGCGGGTGGTGGCTGAGTACAGGGAGGTCTGAGTGTCTCTACTTAGACTGCTAGATGGATAAGCTGCAGGTTGTAAAATACAGCGTGTTGTCACATAAATCTGATTGAGATCCTTAATTCCAAATATCACATTGGTGGATACCTAATCACAGCAGCAGCTAGAAGTATGATGGGGAAAAACAGAAACATCCACCCAAAAGGGGAGAATTTCAGTTCAGTTTTATTCACATAGTGCCAATTTGCAACAACAGTCACCTCAAAATGTTCTTTATTGTAAGGTGGAGACACTACAATGAGCAAGAAGTTGGTGACAGTGGAAAGTAAAAACTCCCTTTTAACAGGAAGAAACCTCCCTTTGATTTATAGTAGGAATACAAGAGGAAAACTTTTTTTTTAAAAGCTGTTTAAAATGTATAGAAATGCTTAGAATATCTCCCTGTGGAGATGATTCTCTTTGGAATCTTATGATGTTGCTGTTCTGTAGCACTGCTAATGATGGGCAGTAACATGACAAAAATGTTACAAGATAATTAAAAGAAATTAACACACTTCTGCTGTTTTCTCTCTAGATCCCAAATTGGACCAGGAGTCCAAATGATCTGTGAATGGTGCCTCCAACTCTCTACACTCTTCCTCAACCTCTCCCTCTCCATTAACTCCTCAATTCATCTTTATTCCAAGGAAGAAAAAAGAGGAAGCATATGCATTGAAATCTAACGGTGTGGTTCTCTGGCTAAAATGTGGGGAACGTGTTACTTGTGGGTGTTTGTTTTCTGTGTGATGTCCAGTACTGAAATTTATTAGATTAAAACACAAAAAAAGCATTTTTTTAATGTTCAGCAGCGTGTGTGTGTGTGTGTGTGTGTGTGTGTGTGTGTGTGTGTGTGTGTGTGTGTGTTGCAATTAAAGTATAACACACAATGCCTCATTGAACAGCAGATGGAGCTGTCAGCCACATCGCTCTCATTTGGCTCCATTTATCTTCCATATACCTCTCTGTTTCTGCACCTTACACCCTCACATTTCTCTGTATTCTCTGCATATGTGAGCTATCTTTTTCTGTGTTGCCTCTCTCAGTTTTGGCATGTGGTGACAGAAGCAGCACTTGTCACTTCAAACCCCCTGCCCCCACCCACCATCCCTCAGTCACGACTCTGTCATAGAGATGGTGTGAGTCATAAAACGCCAAAAAAAGGAACACAGCACCAAACTACAGCCTAAAAAAAAATCCAAATCCTAAATTTTGCTCTTGCTTTGGCCATTTACGTGTTAATCATTTATTTTACACTGCATCTGAATAATAAGTTAATGTAAAATGTTGTCTATAATAATTCGGCTGTATATAGAATATAATTAAATAGAACTAAATAGAAAAAACAAGAGCTCATTCATTCAAATCCAGCTGTGCTGACGGGGATGCGCTAGTGGTGTTGACGTCAGTCGTTAGGCGGTCACACAGAATGCCTGTGTAGAATTACGGCGAGCGCGCGTGCGTGTATGTGTGTAAATTTTGTCCATGCTGCGCGCGACCGTTTGTTTTGCCTGGGTCAACACATGAAGGACTTTAATATCAACACTGCACAAAGTACACACAGCGCTTACCGTAAATAAAACGGTTCCCGCTGTTTGTGTGTGCGCGCGCGTGTGTATCATTGGCGTATCCGCGCGACACCCCTCTCTCCACCTCCCGACGTCACCGCTCTCCATCACTCGTTAAGGGCTCCGGCTACAACCAGCGCTCACACAGACGTACGCGCGCGCACAGCCGCTAGCCAGTAGGCTAACTACCGTTTCCTCTTTCCCTACCGGCGGTGCGGTCGTTGCGTTCAAAGTGTGTTCTCCCGGTGTTGTTATGTGAAGACGTGACTCTCGTCGAATAACGGAGAATATTTATCTGCATCTCTTCCTCGGCTGACCGGGAGCCGCCATGGAATGCCGCGTCCTGTCCATACAGAGCCATGTAGTCCGGGGATATGTGGGCAACAAGAGCGCCTCTTTCCCGTTACAGGTAAATACAATTTGCATGCACCCGTTTTCGGACAACGAGCGACCAGACGCTCGTTATCGGACACGACCCTGTCTGACGTGTTTCACTGCCCTTTGCCAGCAAAATCCGACTGCGGCACTCTTATCAGCGCCAAACAGGAACGTGTAAATGGCTAATTAGATGGTGGAAAGTTAGTACAGTCTTGGATGCGTTTATTTATGGCTCCGGTTAGTTGTAATTTCCCAGCTGTGAGAGTGAAAAACGGACATAATCGACGGCGATGTTAGATGTGCAACGAGAATCTAAAAATAACTGTGTAGTAGCCCAGATATTGAGGGACAGCCGCGACGACAGGTGTCGTGCATAATACCTCCCCCAAACCTGTGCATCCTTATCAGAGATGGGAATGTTAATCAGCAGAGGTGTTTTTTTTCTACCAGCGTCTTCGTTATTTGCTCATTTAGCCACCAAATGAAGAGGAAAGTCGTTATCTGCTAGAGAAATTGCGGCGCGACACATGTCATTGAGGGTGTCCGATAATGGAGCAAGGTGTTCTTCATCATAATCCGTGGAGAGAAAACACGAGGCTGTAGAGCAAGCGTATTCAAGCCGTATAACAACGTGTAGCCTACCAGTACTTTTTGAATGAATCATCCAACAGTGATTAACAGCCTGAGGATTTGCATACAAAACCAGTGCAGTTATAATATGTCCTATTATTGTCATTACAAAACAAATATCGCAGTGAAAAAATCCTTAAACTATACCCTGCTTTACTACAATTTTAAAGTCTTCCTTGTGAATTGAATTGCACCCCCTGACATTAGATTTCCTTAAGGAAAGCAAGTGTGAATATTGAACCAGAATTAAAATAAAGAAATGATTGGGCATGATTTTCAAGCCCTTTATATGTTGATATAGCTAAAAGTCATAATCAAGGTATTAATCTGACTGAAGTAATGCTATAGAAGTTTTTGATCAAAATAAAACTTAAGTAATAGGACTCCTTGTGCAGAATAGCATACAATACATTAGTGCATCTGCTGGGTACCTTTTCTATAATAATACTGCATAATATACCTTTATATTTCTAGTTTCAATTCTGGAACATAATAGGTAACCAAAGCTTTAATATAAACGATGCGGAGTATCATTTGTAAAAATTTGAAGTAGTAGAAGTAGAAAGACCAACAACACCACAGAACAAACCCCAAATGATGTGCAAGAACTTGGTGACAATGGGAACAAAGAACTCCCATTTACCAGGAAAACACCTCCCGCAGAAATTGGCTCAAACAAAAGTGTTTGTCTCCTGAATCCAAACTGGAAGCTGCTTCCACAGGAGAGGGTCCTGATCGCTCAAGGCTCTGCCTTCCATTCAACTTTTGGAAACTGTAGGAACTGCAAATAAGCCTGCAGTCTGAAAAGAGGCTGATATTGGAGAAATATGACCTCTATTTGAGATCAAGGCTTTTCAGGGAGAACTTGATAATTAATAATTACAATAGGTCAAAGTAGATGTAACGAGTTTCATCAATACGAAGAAGGCAAATGAAAGAAGGCAGTCATAGCTATTAGCTGCACCACGTCTCATCATTCACAGTAATACTGAAAATTTTATTTACATGGTTATACAGTGTTATATCAGTGGTACCCTGATATAACACAAGACAAGCGCACACATGTCTGAAACTGAGAGCAATTTAGTAAAAGGGTAGTTATAATAACACAGTTATTACACAGTTGGAAAGACACTTGGAGCTGTACTCCAAGTGTCAGGAAGAGCAAAATGGATGTAATTTACTGATGTGGTTACATGGTGTGGCAAAGTAGGGCTTTAGGAAACTGGTTGAAAAGCTTGACCCAAGATACATCAGCCCGGGTAGAATATATATTTCATTTTAGTTTTATTAGGGACAAGCTATTAATTCAAAATCTCTGTTCACCTGAGTGTGTAACAGGTGAAAGAAAAATGCTTATTGCTGATACATTTAGGTTGTTAAATTACAATCATCTACCTGATGAAGGTCAACTGGACTGGAACCTTGTAGTTTAATAAATGTATTGGTGGTAAGCGACACCATGAGCGGGAACTGCATTTAATTGTTTTGGTGAAATGTTTTTATGTGACATTACGGTGTAGCTGCTGAAGACTTGTGAGGGTGAGGTACTTTTTTATTAAATTAAACAGTTGTGTTATACTTTTACTTAAAAGTCAGAGAGTTTTTATATTAGCAGAAATACTGTTATCACAGATTTGCTAAAAATTGTAAGATAATTTTGTACTTGATGGCTATACCTGGTTAGACACCATGATTCCATGATGTTTAGGGCTAACTATGATAGTAATTGCTAAGTAGTTTATTAACATACCACACAAAAGAATTGAGCAGAAGTACTACGTTACATCCCACCAGTAGTCCTATCACCATCACTGAATAGTGTTAAGTATTAACAGTACTCAAGCCCAATAGGGAGGTAAAATGAAGCTGGAAGTTGTCTTAATCACACACTAATGATAAAGGTTGTAGAGCAACTTATTTAACAGTGGGAACAACTTTGCTGTGACAGAGTTTTGTCTGATAACAAACCACATGCTGTTTAATAAATGTAAAATGAAAGTTTAATGCAGCAGTATCTTGTACTTAAGATGTTTTGAAGAAAAAAAACAAAACTAGGCAGATTAATAGCCTGTAACTCAGAAAGTCTTTGTACTGTGAAGGTAATTTTTTTTGTAATGGTCTTTGGATATCATATGATATATAACATTTGTTAGCTGATCATAACAAATGTTCAGCTGGTTCTGAATTGCTCAGGTCGGACTTTTTTCCCCCCAGATTCATAAAATAAAAAAATCATTTCATTACGCATTATAATGTGGCTGCCTCATCACAACATTGGAAAGATGTTGGTTGGTTTGGTGTCCTCGTAGCATTTTGTTAGAGTTATTTATCTAACTAGGATTTCAAGTATGTTAATTTCTTTCCAACTTTACTTCTTCAGAAGTTAAGAAATGCCATTGTACAATTTTCTTGTCAGTTTCCCTGCTTCTTGTGAGCTTGGCATTTTTTATCTTAAATTTGCCTTTTTGTACATCTGCCATTTTTTCTTTTTTCCTAAGACATTTTCTTCTTTTGTTTCACATAATGCACCGTTTGAATCTAGAGTCTAAAGTTGGCCCTTTATAGTTAATTTGATATGTGAGACCTAGAGACCTAGTGTTCTTGCCATCAACTGACAGTGAAAATCTTTTCCTTTAGGATCTCTGATGTTTACAGTTTATCACCTTTATTTACTGTATAGCATATTTAAACCAGGACATAGGATGATGCAGACGGATTGCTTTGAGCCTGTGATTATCTTGATTACACTGAGGATGGTTATAATTTTAGTGTGCCAGTAGTGATGCAGTCAGTAGTGATAGTGAGGCTTTATCGGCCAACAGTACAGTACATCACCCTGAAAGACTGGAGCTTGTTGTAAGAAGGTTCAGGTTTATTTTTAGCTTGCAGTACCCCAGGGTGAATTTTGCGGTTATCCCAATGACTTGTAGGCTTTGATGCATGTCACCAGAGTCCAGTAGAGACACTAATGTTCAACTACTACGCCTGGTTAAGCCTGTTTATACAAGGCTAATACTAAAGCAGTCTTAACTAGTGCAATGTAAAGTGTACTGTAAAAAATTGTCATTATGGCTGCTTATAGCTTAGGTGAGTAGGATCACTGACACTTGTCCCTAAGTTTTCAAGACTGATGTTTTGGATTCATGATAAATATCTGAATAGGTAACAAATTTGCTGGGTTGTAGGTTGTTTTTTTTCTTCAGTTTCTCCTTAATATTATTTTATAACACAACGGTAATGCAGCCTTAGCTGAGATGCTCAGATCCCTCTCTTTAGCCACCTCCATCAGCTCATTTGGGGGGAATACCAAGGCATTCCTTGACCAGCTGAAAGATATACTCACTGTGCCCGGAGTCTACCCTGGTGCTTCCTGACAGGGCATGCTTGGAACACCTCAGCCCAGGAGGCATCCTAGTCAGATACCTGAACCACCTCACCTGTCTGTTTTTGTGATTGGAGCATTACTTTCCCCTTTTGAATTGCCTGAAACCAACTTAAACTCTTTCGTGGCCTCACAAAGATCCTCCCACATGCATGTTTTTGCTTCAGCTGCTGTCAGAGCCACACTCTTAGCTTGCTGCTATCTGTCAGCTACCTCTGATATACCTCAGGGTAACCAAGCCCAGTACAACTCGTTCTTGAGCATGATGGATCCTTTCACCATCTGGTTTAGGGACTATCTCAATAACAGGCATCCACTACTTTGTGGCTGCAATTCTGTGCAGTTGCCTCGGCAGTAGAGGTACAAAATATGGTCTATTCAGTCTCAATGTCTCTGATATTCATTGTAATGCTTTTGAAGTTCTGCTGAAGGTGGGAATTGAAGATTTTGTGGACCAGCGCCTCTACCTCTGCTGGATTCTCTCAGTGCACCTGCACAATAGGTTTAGGTTTGGGTGCACCAGGGCTGTCCACTATCCTCCTCTGCCACCTGATCCAACTCACCAGGTGGTGATCAGTTAACCGCTTAGCATCTCTCTTCACCCGAGTGTCTGAGACATATGGTCCCAGATCTGATGAAACAATTACAAAATTGATATTGTTCTGCAATGCAGAGTGTCCTGGTGCAATAATTAACACGCTCATGCTTGAACATGGTGTCCATTATGAATACACTGATAAGCCTTGCTAAGAGAGCCAGCATTTGTGTTAGAATATCAAGAGTCTGCAAGAACATACATTTTCTAGGAGCTGCTCATGGTGCCAGTGTGTATAATGAGTGTGTCTGGATGGTGATTGCGGCAGACAGACTGTGTGAATGAACCACTGCTGATGCTTGTGGACATAAGCAAAAATTAATTAATTAAAAAAAGGGCAGTGTGTTAAATTTAGACTTCAATGGAAAACCCACAGGTCAATGAAGGAGAAAGTCTCACCATGCACAGTAACAACCATGATTCAGCTGGTGTCACAGATCAGAGAGAAGAAGATGATGATGGTGATGAGGATGATGTCAGCGAGCGTGCCGGGCATCCCTCTCTCTTCTGTCACGACGGAGAATCTGTGGCATGTCAGCAGCCGGGAGACGGCAACATGAGAAAGCAGGGCTCTGATTGGCTGCCACAGGATTCCTCCTAATGACGTCAGAAAAGATGGAGACAGGCTGCCTTAAAGTTAAAGCTTCAGCTTTCACATAGAAACAGTATTCAAGGGCACTGGCACCCTCCATAATATCAAATAGCAATTTTTTTTAACATTAAAAAATAATGAGTACATGTAAATTTTACATCTTGATTTCTTTTAAGTGCCAGAAGTGGAAAGGAATAGTTCTTTCAAAAATAATGTACAGAGTAACTGCACAAGAGAAGAGTGTAGCAGTTAAAGTGGAATAAGTGATCCTTATTATAAAACTTTTAAGTTATATCAGACTTTAGTGACATGCACCCACAGGTATGGGCATTTCCAAATAGGGGAGAAAAGCTGACTTTTATTTCTCACTCTGTTATATAAATCAAACTGAACTGAACAGTCATTGCAGAAGGATGGTGCCAGCGAAGTCACAATGCAGTAAAATTAGCTGTTGTGTTGCCTCAGATGTGATGAGCCAGAAGTGCAACTCGTTAATTGAACTCGTCTTTCGTCAGCTGTGAAAGGGGCTTCCTCGCAGGGGAATTTACCAAAAGCTTTTCTCCAAGAAGGCAAAATGTTTAATTTTTTTTAATCTGTTAAGATCCTCGCCTTGAGTGAAAGCTTTCCCGTCAGCAGCGGTGCAAACAGTCTGTCAGTGACTTGAGGCCCATGAATAGAGCACGGGAAGATGTGACCTAAATAACATATTCTTAGACCCACCCATGTACATCCGCTGTAAATACACGGTTTTGCATCAACGGCCAATTTGGATCCACGCTGAGGCAAAAGAACACGCTGCGATAAATGTCAGTGACAGTTTGTGTAGTCACAGCAAAGAAACAGATGTTTCCAAACAGACGGGAGGTGATAGGCTGGAAGCTCAAAATCACTTCTGAATTGACTGAAATTTGAAAACTGAAGCTGAAAGAATTCCTAAATGGTAAAATCCAACCTCATCATGCATTTATTGATCACACCCACTACTACTATGAGTAACAACAGTCTTATATCTTGATTGAAAGTAGCGTTATGCTCAAAGCTGCCATGTTTTTTTAGGTACATGTCCAAAATGCTGCAAATGTTCTGCATATTATTTTACATTGATATTGAAACGTTAAAGTTATGGGGCAATTGTTTATTAATTTTCTTATAATGTAAAAATAGCAAACAATTTATTGTGAAAGTTACATAAAATGAATGAGTGTTTATCAGAACTGAAGCACAGACTTCTTGGACAGCATGTACTTTGCAGTAAACCAAAATACTAGTATGATATTTAGATTAAAAATATACAATAACAAGTCAAACAGCAGCAGTTGTTTGATTATAGAGAAACTGCAGTCGAATTTGCTTTGGTCAGTAATTACAATTTGGATTATTTTAACATTAAAAACTGTTATTTAAGAGGGGGAAATAGAGTGTTTGGGGTAGGGGAGTCAGGGACATCCAGTAGGAAGTTAGTCCCAGACTAGCAGGTGTTTTCGTCTGTAAAGGCAACTACTGGCTCCAGGTAGAGAGACAGAGAGGGACACCAGGATGTCCAGACAACAGTGGGCTTGATCCCTTTTGGAAATCTGCTCTGTAGCTACACAGGGAGCAATTTTCATTGCCACATTTAGCCATTTACCTCGCTTTATTTAGGAAATTTGTATTAAATATTTTGGCAAGGCAACGATCACTTGAGGTTTAAAGTGTAACATGATCACTGACAGTCCTGTAAGTTAGGACAACAGAAGACTCTCCTGAAGGATAATGCAAATATTAATATATCAAAAAAGGTCATAATTCATTCAGTTCTGTGTGCACAGGAGTGTAATGTGACTGCAGTGAATTGTTCTGCATGTTAATCGTGTTTTCTGAATGCTTCACGCTGCTGAAATAAATACAGTGTCCCACCTTTCAGAAACCTGTACAAGGTCAAAGTTAATATCTACACTGTGTTCCTGGGTGGGTGGAGGGGCTCTTCTCTGAAAGAGGATTCTTGTATCTCAAAGTCACAGTCAGTTGAAAAGAACAAAGACCTCATTCACTCTGCCAGCTTTAGCTCAATTAAAATAAAGACATTCAGATAACAATTAACTCAGCACGTGGATTAGCCATGTGTGGGTGTCTCTCTCTCTCTCTCTCTCTGGGGTAATTTATAAAAACAAATCTGTTAAGAAACACAGAGAGAGTGAGGACACCACGAGCTGTTTCTTGCAGATCTGTGTGCAGACTTCAGCAGAAGTTACATTTAGACGATGTCTGTATGTCCATCAAGGTTAAATGAAGTCTAACAGTGTGTTTCTTTTTCCCTCCATTGCAGTTTGACTTTTTCATGTTCAACTTTACAGTAAGGCAAGGCAAATTTATTTGTATAGCACAATTCAACAACAAGGTGATTCAAAGTGCTTTACAGAGACATTAGAAACAAAAACAAATAAAAAGCATGATTTAAAATTGATTAAAACAAGCAAACAAACAAACTAACTAAACACACACATTTCACACCTGTTTGCGCGATCTGAACCCTTATCGTAAGGGGAGCTACCAGTCCTTCTGTGGGCGAGCTACTTTCTATTTTAAATTCCCTGAATTTAAAATACTCTCTAGACCCAGTTGGGGAGCTACCCAGAGCTCTAATCAGTACTAAAGTATTTTCTGCTCATTATTTTGCAGCTTTACTATGTTGATTTAATATCACAAACACAAAACAAAGGCACTGAGGCTATCTAGTTAGCTACAACTGAACCGCCAAAGTCAACCTGAGAAGGACTGTTCTTTAGTGAGCCTTTGCATTAAAAATGACAAATGACTATCCTCTCTTTGAGGTTGACTTGACACAATGGAGAAGTAACACATTATACATTAAATTCAATCAAACTGTTCACCCAGAAACCAATGTGTCTGCCCTTCTGTTCTTGTTCTGCTTTCATGAAGAAAATTAACTTGGTTAAGTCATCACAGATAATTTCTCCCACTGCTCAAAGGTGGGCAATTACTGCTTTGCCGCAACCAATAAATCCTTACTTGTGGAGAAAACTCAGATTAAATATTTTAATATGCAAACCAAACATGGTGATGGAATCATGACGATGTAATGACCATATTTCTAAATCTTTTTAATAATTGTTCTAGTACACTGCCAGTCTGTCGCAGGGCTAACACAGACTGACAAACAGCCATTCACACTCACATTCAGACCTATGACTAATTTAGAATCACCAATTAACCTAACCCCCCCTAACGGCATATCTTTGGACCGTGAGAGAAGCCAGAATACATGCAAACTCTGCACAGAAAGGCCCCAGCTAGATCAGGACCTTCTTGCTGTTAGGCAACAAAGCTAACCACTGGGTATTACTGTGCTGCCCGAGGGTCCAACTCCTCCACAATGAAAGCATCAATATTCCAGCAACGTTCCAGTTAAGACATAATGCTCTCGGTCTTTGAAAAGATGAAAGCTTTGTTAGGAATAAGTATATCTCACTAATGTCATAACCTGGTGCCTCACACATCATCACCAGTGAACTCCTTGTGGTACCTGAGACACACCAGCAGCCTGAGACTACAGAATGAAGTCTTTAAAACACAGCCGAGCTGTAAAAGTGTGTTCTCCTGATATCTTCTGACAACTGTTTTCTTTCTGTGTCTTCTGTTTTCAGCTTTTAGGGTTTGAGGTGGACTCAATCAACTCCGTCCAGTTCTCCAACCATACAGGTCAGGCCACTGACTTAGCCTGTGTATCTCTCAGTTCGTGCGTGCCTGCTTTGTGTGGGTGTGTGTGAGTCAGTCAGTTCACTCGGTGTCGTGATGAGGTGTTGGCGAGTGTTAACAGACATGGTTCCCTTCGAGGCAGCGACCGTGCCGAGGCTGACGACTCGACAGATAAATGAGTTTCTGTGGAGGTCAGCGGCTGCATGCTCAGACACCAGAACAGCTTGGAAACACAGATATAGCTGCAGGGAGATGAACGCCATTCACATTTTATACAAGCTCCATCTCTGTCTCTCTCTTATTGGACATGATGCTGCTGATCTGGTGCCATCTCTATTCTCTTTAAGAAGAATCATCTAAAGATCTCATTTCATGAAAAATTCATTTTTATACTTTTATGAGATTTTTTTTATATGAGCCGTGAAAATCTGAAGTTGCTTAATTGGCTCTCCAGTAAAACTGTTTTGTTTTTTTACATCCTTAAGCTTATTAGCTGTATGTTAAGGGGTTAAATAATTATGAAAGTTTATTGATGACTCTCAAAGTTTAAAATCTAATCAGTATAATTGAAAGAGATGTGTAAAATTTCTGCAAAGGCGTACTTGTGACAGAACTAATTTGATTTGAAGGAACTTGTATGATTGCAGTGATGATGCATCTTGTTACAGAGATGATGCAGACATCGCCTCTGGGCTGTCTGCATCATCTCTCTGTCACATTTAGCCATAATATTTGGATCTGATTGCCAGACGTGAGTGAATAATCTGCACCGTGTCTCCTTTGTCGCACTGATGTGTGGCCCCACTTCATGGAATCCAAGCTAACTGAACCTGAAGAATGAATCAGCTGTGAAAACAAACATATTTGTCCAGCTGTTGCTTGTTGCTTCATAGTGGAGTCAAGAAATAGTAGATCATAACAAAGGTTTGATTTTGTTTGTGGGTGGTAAACTAATTCATCTGCATATCTGATTTCATGTGACCTAAAAGACAGTGCGACCCCCTCGTGTTATGGTTTAATGCAAGTGATCCGATTCCATACGGTTACTGCTGACTTAGCTGTAAGCTGAAAGTCTGATTGACGAGTGAACTGCTTTGAAGTCAGCCTCAGATTGTTTTGTATGGAGTTGTTATCGACACAGATAATAGTGAGCTTAAAAACAGTGAAAGTGACCTGTGGTGATGTTGCAGACTGAGGCTAAACATAATTGTAGGAGTTTTTGTAGGATAAGTGTCATGTGGGCGAGCCTGGAGCTTAAATGTAGCAGCAGCAGATGGTGGTATTTATATTTGCCTGTTGCAGCCTTTTTCAGTATTTTCAACTACTGCCTAGGTCACGTTTCATGACAGACATGTGAGCTTTAAAGAAAGTTTATGTACCTGAGAGGTTAGATTCAACTTAACTAGGCTTTCTTTGTGTTAGCTGGTTCAAGAAAACCCCAAACCCACTGAGATTGATCTTTGTAAATAGCTATTTAATGTCTATCTTCTGTTTCTTTACCTTTTTCCTGTGTCCTGCTTTTGGGTCCTATTGGTGCATATATAGTGAAATCTCACAGTGAAAATTTGAAGCCTTTTTTGGGTTTAATTTAGATAACTATCACTTATAGCTCACGAAAATCAGAAATCCGGTTTCTCTTTAGAATATTTCATAGGACACACAAAAAATAATTTACAAAAGAGAAATGTCCAACTTCTGAATAGTATGTTCTCTTATACACTCAGTACAGGCTGGAGCTCCTTTACCGTGAATTACTGAATCAGTGTCACCTTTTTCATTATCACTTTCCAGATGACATTGGATAGTTTTGCAGGAAAAGTTGAGCCAACTCCAGAATTTTCCACACAGTCCTTCTGAAATTAGTTTTTTCTTGCATTTCTTGTCTTAGAGAATTACTGGAGTTCAATTTAAACCCTTGGGGACGAGTTAAAGCCAGGAGTGAGTAATCTAATCACAGGTTGTAAGCTCACTGTTATTATCAATCCACTTGCAGAGTAGACAGTGATACAGCTGAGGACAGTGTGTTGTGGAGAAGAGAAGAAAAAGTCCTCACATCAATTGTGGGATTCTGTTTGAGTGACCTTAACGCAGAAATGCCTCAGACTTTAATCAGATCTTACATTTGCAATTTCTCAGAGGAGAGTGTGTAATTTGGTGTGACATATTGAAGAAGACGTTTTCATCTGAAAAGGGAGAGAAGAGCGGCTGGGGAGAGGGGCAGAGAAGGTGAACAGAGAGGAAAAAAACTGGAGAGAGGAGAGAAAATGAATCAAAGAGAGAGATGATGGAGAGAGAGAGACGCTGGGAGCGGCCATGCGACGCAGCAGTAAACAGCAGCGGGCGTTGGGAAATTGCGACAGCAGCGTGCGATGACGTCAGAAGCAGCTCTTATCTGAAGGCCTGCCTTCATTTTGCCCTCCCTCTCACGCACACACCACTCTGACTGCTCATCTCTTTTCTTAGCCCCCTTTGGCTTTCTCCTGGCTTGTTGCTTAGCAACCAGAACCCCCACCACAACCACGTGACCTGGCTGTGACTCACCTGGAGCCACGACGTCACCAGCTTGCAGCAAACCTGTCATGTGCAGACAGACACCCTCCACACTGGCTTATATGCTTGTGGCCACTTCACATACATGCACACCTGTATACAGTATTCAGCACATGCTGAGGCAACACACAAACACAGTGTGTGTGTGTGTGTGTGTGTGTGTGTGTGTAGTGGAGCATGTACGTCTTTGTCGTGCTGCTAGCCTCCACTCTGTCCCTGTCTAACCAGATACTGTGTCTGCAGGTATCAGGTCTGCTGTGTGTTTGTGTGTGTGTGTCTGTGTGTGCGTGCATGTATGTGTGTGCGTTCTTCATGCAATTAGATTCAAATTCTGGGTTGTGGGGTAAAGACATGTCTGGGGCACAAAGACCTTCTCAGGAATTTATGATCAGGGTGTTTGTCTTATCCTTTGGATGATGTTTGCAAGGTTTAATTGAAATGAGATATTAAATGTAAAATCTTGATATGTCAGTGAATAAGATGTGATATAATGAAACATTAGATATAATGAAATGTGGGTAGAAAAGTTATCCTGTGTGTGAACCCTGAAAAAGACTGAGGGCATAGACACAGACAGGAAGGGAGGAATAATAGGGAACAGTTGAGCCTAAGCAAACATTAAAAAATACAAATAATAAAGGAGGAAAGAAAACCACACGAGGGTCTGACCTTCAGAATAAAACAGGAAGTAAACTGAAAGAGGGACTGGAGCAAACTCACACAGAGAGAGGCTCGACTAATTAAAGTATCATTGTACAGTTTTCTAATCACATCACGTCATGTTTGATTCTCATTTAAACTTTCTTTGATGTACTTTTTGTGAATTGGTTGAAAAGCTCACATTTCCCTGCAGGAGAAGTGTGTTTTATCCACTGGTCTCTTCACAGCAAACACAGTAACATCTCTCCTGTGCTTTCTGAAGGATATTCTCACTGGAAAGGTCAGGTCTTGACAGCAGATGAGCTTCACGTTCTTTATGAGGGGATCAAACTGAACAACGTGCACCACTATGACTATGTTTTAACAGGTGGGTGTCCTACTTTTTCACTTGTACCGCTGCTCAAAATGCAGATATCTGGACAGTTTAATTTAGTTTAATCAAAGTTTATTTTTAGATCCCCCTGAGGTTAAATTTAAATAAGTTCCTTGCAGTCTTCTTACTTTTTTTTTTAGCATCATGTACTTGTGTGCCAAATGTAGATAACACATGTTATCTACAATTATCAAAGCAGTAGATCAATTTTGACCACGGGAATAAAAAAGAGATAAGAAGTCACAATTTTCTTCTGTAAAAACTTTTTAAGGTAAATCTGAGAATCAGCTTGGATTTAAGTAAGTTTAAGTTCAACTGGGTGCCATTATTGAGATACAGAGCAGTTTAAGTTTAAACAGTTTTTAACAGAAATCAAAAAGTATAGTTAGTTATGAATCTTTTCATACACGGCCTATAATAATTTCTCTGCTCTGTCTCTTCCTTGTGTGTGTGTGTGATGTCTGCAGGGTACACCAGAGACACGTCCTTCTTGGAGATGGTGGTGGACATTGTTCAGGAGCTAAAGAGAGCCAACCCCAACCTGGTGTACGGTAAGCAAACACATGGTTTCACAGAGTGAGAAGGGCACAAGAATCACATTAAATGCAACAAAAGATCCACTGCTGTGACTGAGCATTTGGCTGCAAATGCCGACCTTTAGGAAATTCTTGCAGTTAGTAGAACTGCTCTCAGTTATGGCAAAAACTGTAATCAGATTGTTTTGGTCATACTTTTAATTAATTTTAAGAAAAGTGTCTTTTTACTGGGGATTTCAACTTAAACTTAAGTAAATAATTCAGATGAAAAACAGGTTTCTTTTAGAGTGGTAGATGTGGTGGAGGACAGAGTGGGAGGGACAAAAACAACCGCAGCGTCCTTCCACGGGTCAGTCTCAGATTTATCAAGATGAGAGGTTTGGCTCCTGGGCTGAATGCTTTTACATTCAAGCCAAGCCTTCGTTATCAGAGTTTAAACACATTTTTGGTGAGGCAGCAAAGGCATTTATTATTTAACCAGCTTATTCAAAGTAGATCCACTTCACTCCAGGGATGACTCTGTAGCCTGAAGGATTTTTTTCTCATGTCACACCACTCAGTTTGACTCAAATCAAGACTGTTGCAGTTTTGCCTGTGGACACTGTAATAGTAGATATACAGTGAGACTTACTGCCTCTGCTCAAAATAATAAGCAAACATTGGGTTTTGCACAGTGTGTTTACCTAAGCACTTATAGAAGATCCTCTGTTACATGCTGCTGCTGCTGCGAGATGCTTTTGAATGTTGTCATACTTTAATAACATAGGAGAGCAGTGACTGTAAGACAGCATGGGTGTTTTATGGAAGTGAGAGTAATTGTATGCATGTTTCTGGCTGTATTACACATATTTATTTGTCATATCAGAACATTACTGGATGTTTAATCTTTGCCTTATTAGTTCATTATTTCATCAACATCTTCCCAGTAACAGGTTGTACATTTTTTACTGCAGTTAGAAACACATGGAAATATTTCAATGTGACTTTTTTGTGTGGAGAGTGGGGATTGGATAAAAGTCTGATTGGATAAGTGGTTAGGAGGAAGTATGGATGCATGGATGGATGTTTGATCAGATCAGTTCCAGAGTTATAGCATAGTTACCTTTCAAGACCTGATGTCCAACTCCACCCTCAGAACTAAACTTACATTTTTGCCTTCACCACAGCAGAGGCTCCAATAATGAGAAAAAGTATTAAATTGGTCATTTCCTAAACTGATATGTAATAAACAGTATAGCCCAAAGCAGGGTCTCCAGGTCTTCTGTTTTAATACTTTAAAAATGGATAATAGGTTTTTCTGTCAGTCTCATTCCCAGCTTGGATGCGCTCATCTCCAAATCCACTTTCATGCCTCCCATCACTGCAGTGTGTTTATGTAATGCGCTGATTGCTGGTGTGCTCTCACTCTCAGTATCTTTTTGTCGTTTCAGTGTGTGACCCCGTCCTCGGAGATCATGGATCTATGGTGAGATTACTGATTATTCGTGTACCCTGTTGTATGTGTGTCCATGCTGATGTCTGTTGCTTTTAAGAAGGAATTTTGTGCCTTTCAGTTTTGTGTGGGTGGGATTTAGTGTGTGTGTGTGTGTGTGTGTTTATACAAATATATATATTTGTGTTCGTGTTCTGTGGGTGTGTTACAAGACTAATTTCTCATGACAGAGGGATTATTGTGATCTGACAGTATTACATATACACAGTGACTCACTCTGTGTGTATATATATCTACTGTGTGTGTGTGTCTATGTTGTGTATGTATTACATTATGCGGACAGTTTGTGTTGATCATGTAAAAGCATGAAAACAAACATCAGAGAAAAGCTTTGTATTAACACAGCCCACAGATGAAGTCCTCTGTGTTTGTGTGACTCTGTTTCCACAGTATGTTCCTCAGAATCTTTATCCCGTCTATAAGAACAAGGTGGTTCCTGTTGCTGACATCATCACTCCTAACCAGTTTGAGGCTGAGTAAGTAAAAGTGTTTTCAGTCTTGACAATTTGACGACTCTGTGACCATCTGTTCATTCACCTTCTGATTAGTAGACTAATATCACTGCATAACAAAGCCTTATATTATTGCCAGAGCTTAGTTTTATTTATATGGTGCCAGTTCACAATGGTCATTGTCTCAATGTGCTTTATATTGCAAGGTAAAAACTAGATGTTGATCATATGGTCACCAATGAGCAGCCCTTGGTGACAGCAGGAAGGAAGAACTCCTTTTAAACAGGAAGTGAATGCATTACTTTAGTTCCCTAGTAAGAACATTCATTGACATGAATGCATTCCCAATCCTCTTACAGGTAAGTTTAATCATCACAGCTTAATTCCGAACCCTGATCCCTAAGTTAAGTTTAACCTGCAAAGTAATAATAATGTAATGTAATAATGTGAGCAAGTAGGTCTCATAAAGAGTGTTTTTATTTCATTTTATTTATTTATTGCCTGGTTTCCTGACAGTGACCGCTACATGTGAGCAGATGCAATCACACACACATTCTGTGAGTCCTTACAACGGTCCTCTGCTCATGTCTGAGACAAACTCTCCCTGAATGGTTTTGTAGTTGTTCTGATTTTCTGAGTATATTGGTGCAAACGGCCTTTATGTAATGCCACTTATGTTACCTAATACTTCCATTTTGTGGTCCCAAAAATACATCTTTGCTCCCCTTGTATCCTCTCTTATCTTTCTTGTTAATTTTTCCTTCCGCACTTTATGAGAATCTCTTTTATGTATTCTTAATTTAAGCACTGTAAATCCAAGATGACTTGAGTTCTTTGAAAATACATTACTTTAATCAGTTACTTATTTCCTCTCTAAATATTTCTTTATAAATAGTGGTTGTGTAAATAAAGATGGATCCTTTCTTCTGTCACTGTGTATTTAGTAGGGCTGCACGATTTTGCATAAAATGAGAATCACGATTTTTTGGCTTAGAATTGAGATCACGATTCTCTCACGATTTTCTTTTCCAGTATAAATATTTATTGCACTTATTAACTGCACATCAACTTCGTAACAGTTGAGACTGAACATAAAAACAATAAATAAACATAAAAACAACAAATGTCTCACGTTTTGTTGTTGCCGCAAAATGTTGTACTGCTTGAAATTCCGTCTCCACCGTTGCTCGACACTGCGTGTATAGAGCAGGTAGTGCAACAATAGAAAAATAGTTGCGGGACGGCACTGTGTAGCGTTTGTCTAGGGTGTTGATCATTTTCCTAAATCCCTCGTTTTGCACAGTGTTGATGGGAGCCATATCTTTGGTCAGGTGATAAGTGATAGCCTCCGTAATTTCTTTGTGCCTGCGGGAGTTCGACGTGTATAGGGAAGCGCTGTATAAGGTTCCCGTTATTGATGTTTGGGTGGTTGACCGGGACGGATTTTCTCCTGTCACTTTCTCGTCATCCCTGACGTGCTCTCCGTTGTTTTTTCCCTGCTAATTTTAGCAGCACAGCTTCTGTATCACGTGGTATAAGGCTCCGCCCTTGTCATTTGTTGAGCAGGAAGAGTGAGCGCTTGTTTTCATGCAGATTACGTCCCGGATCAAAATGCGGTACAATCGTCGTCGTCTTTTTTTTTTTTTTTTTTTTTTAAATCGTTGTCATTTGGAAATGATATCGCACATAAGTATGAATCGAGATCGCGATTTTCTAACGATTAATCGTGCAGCCCTAGTATTTAGCACTCCTCTTTACTCTGAGATCACACAGTGAGATTGCATCATTAGAGCTTTGCTGTTTTTGGAACAAGATTAAGTCTGATTCACGCTCCAGTTCAAAGGTTATACCAGCAGGAGAGTGCAGAATACAGTCAGTGTCATTCAAGTACAGTAATGATTGATTAAGTCGAAAATAATTTGTCAGCTCAGCAACAGAAGAAAAAAAATTCTGACAGTTGCTTTGATCTTTTTTTTGTAGTCTGTTCAAACTGTTTTAGTGGTCCATTATCTGTAGGTCATGGACCACGAGATGGACCCAGGCAGAGTGATTAGTGCATCCTGTAAAGCAGCATAATAGCCTAACAGCTAACATTAGGTACAGTTTTAGCTTGACGCTATATATAATGGTCTTTAAAATACACAATTCGAATAATTTGGAACTTGAAGCATTTTGATGGAAACTGCTAAATTGAACCTCTTGTCAGTCGGCCTGCTCGTGGAAAAGTAAAGATGGTGGTTGAAGCCCAGTCCTAATAGTTTGCATTATGTCATTCGCGTTCTGTTTGTTTTCTCATCACATTAATAAACATGAAACTATTTGAAAACCTTTTTGAATGTATATTAGTGTCTCTATAAGAAAACAATTTTCTGCACTAAGTCATTTAACGTGGTAAGATTTAAAGCCTTATTTTTACCTCCTTTATAGTAGGACTCAGTGGACCTAACAGATGAAGCCATCAGATTCTTTGTTATAAATTCTTAAAAGTGTAACATCTGCTGCTTAGGTTTTAAATGACGTTTTTATGATCTCCACAGTCACATGTGAAGGTTTTTTAACCCTTACAGCCTCTTTTTTGCAGTAATATTAAGCAGTTTAAGAATCTCACATCTGTCACAGCTTTATTGTGAAGTTACTCCACCTGCTGGTTTGTCTGTATGCCTGCAGAATCAGACTGAATCAGGTTCTGTTCATGAAAGAGTCGTGATTTAGTGTCTTCAGGGTCTTTGTTGCAACTATGTTTTCACACGTTATTTATTTTGCAGCTGTTGTGATTGTTTGCTTGTGTTTTAGATTATTGACGGGGAAAAACATCAGCACAGAGAAAGACGCTGTAGAGGTAACTTATCCTGTTTTTCTTCTCTACATGAACATTAGTTCTTGCTGTAAAAGTAGAGTTTGTCTTTTTGCCTTTTCCAGCTTCATACTTCTGTATCTCATGTTCTGATTGTAGGTAATGGACCTCCTCCATGCGATGGGCCCAGACACAGTGGTTATTACGTCCTCTGATCTTCCCTCTAGACTGGGAGACCGCTTCCTGGTGTCATTGGGCAGCCAGCGTCATGGTAGGCGACAGGATTAGGAATGTAGTTTGACATTAATACAGGAATTTAACCTGTTGTGTGTCTGTTGTGCTGTTCAGTTCGTCCAGATGGCAGCAGGACAACACAGAGAGTGCGATTAGAAGTTCCCAAAGTGGATGCTGTGTTTGTAGGAACTGGAGACTTGTTTGCTGCTATGTTGCTAGCGTGGACACATCACTACCCCACTGACCTAAAGGTACACACTCACAAACAAACACAGAAAAACTGTTTGGAGCTCAGTCCAAAGTAACTGAAAGTTTGAGGAATAGGAACAGATTCAAAGACCTGCAGAGATTTGATGATTTAGTCCTCTGACTAAAACCAAGAGCAACGGTTCTGCTTTTTGGGGCGATCGTGGCTCAAGAGTTGGCAGTTCGTCTTATAATAGGAAGGTTGTCGGTTCGAGCCCCGGCTCCGACAGTCTTGGTTGTTGTGTCCTTGGGCAAGACACTTCACCCATTGCCTACTGGTGGTGGTCAGAGGGCCCGGTGGCGGTGTCTTACTACTGCTGCATATTACTGTGAAAACAAATCTTTGTATGCTGTTACAAAAACAATAAAAAGATTGTTAAAAAAAGACTATAACATAAGCTCATGCAACAATAATGCTGTGTGAGAGGGGTAATCACATAAAAAACATAAAATTCAAACCCCTTAGATTTGGCTTTCCTGTCAGGCACTGCTGCTAGTTTTAGATCACTCCATGGAAGTCCCATTCACTTACACTGTGCCCTTTCTGATCTCACCCCAGAGAGCGAATGCTAACTTAATCCATGTGGTGGATACTCACTGGTGGTAAAAGCTAAACAGTTTTCAGCAGTTGGTGAGTCCAAACTTTCTAAGTTTGGGGAGGAATGAGACTTCTACCTGATGCTTTTTCAGCACTCATCGGATTGGTGCACTATGACCTCATCCTCCAGGGTCAGACGTCAGTCTGCTGTAATGTCTTGAGGCGTCTGAGGGAGAACATTAAGAGGAATTTATCTCAAATCTGGTGACACGTGTACAATTTTTGCTCACCAAACATGGTATAGTATTTCCACTTAATTTGGTGGAAATACAGCTAAGTAAATAAAAGATAAGGTGACATATTTGAAGTCAGGAAGAAAAAAGATAAATTACTGTTTTGTTTTTTCTTTTCTGTCTCTCAGACGGCCTGTGAGAAAACGTTTTCAGTGATGCATCACGTTATCCAGAGGACCATATCCTACGCTCATGGTGAGAATAACAGAACTAGTTATCAGCGTCTAAAGCTTTCCTTGTTTGAATTTCATGAACAAAAACACTAAGAATTATGTGAAATCAGTTTAAACAGCGTCTTACTTTAGAGTTTCAAAAAATTTTGGGTGATAATAATAAAAACTAGCAGTAATATTTCTTACCTGTATGGGTCCTCACTACAGCAGCTCATTGATAAAGTCTGGATTTCTGCTCCTGTTGTTATCAGTTACTGGCTTCTCCTGCATAACTGCTTTTAAATGCGTTGCATGAATGGCAGTTTGTTCATGACACCTGTCTTCAGATTCCAAACTTTGCACAATCAAACTTTGCGGGTTAATTGAATTTTGTGTGACCCTTACCTGCCCCTCTCGCCCTCAGAGTTAGCAGGTCCTGGTCGGAGGCCCAGTCCGCCCCAGCTGGAGCTGCGGATGGTCCAAAGTAAAGCTGACATAGAAGATCCTGCCATAGTTACGGAGGCCACAGTCATATCCTAACGTTGCCCACCCATAAGACTCATACTAACCTCTCCATCCATAAATCTCTCAGCTCCTGTATCTCGGTAAATCTCTCATTACTGTAAACCTTGACTGTCATTGCCTAACTTCAATAACTCATCATCCAGACTCCTTAAACACCTTAGTATTGTAAACCCTTTAGTCCTTTAACCCTTTGAAGTCCTCAGTGTCCTGATCCCTAACTTAACCCTTAACCCTGTTTTGGAACCAGAGCCATGGATAGACAGAAGGTTTGGTCAGGGTATCCGAGAGGACTTTGCAGCAGCTCTTTAGAAATCTTTAGGGCTCTCCGGATGACTCAGATAGGGAACTTCCACAAGCACAAAATGTCATATGTTAAGGTTAATGAGAGTGATGGCTTTAAAAAAAAATCATCCAGTATTCAATCATCTGCACGACAGTGGAATTGATTTGGAGCTGGTAAACTGAGATCTGGGCAAAATTCACAACTGTTATAGAAAACATGGGAGAGGTTTTGTCCTTGGAGTGCTGCTAGGATAAGTTAATAGTCTTACCTCTGGTTTAAAATAATATTTTACCTTTTTTAAGTTTCATAAGACTTATTAATAAGTCTTTTCAAAAAGTTCTCATGGATAACTTGATAACGATCTCGGGTTTAGTTTCTGTGGCTTCTCTTCAGTCTGGCCTGGTTTTTTGCCCCTGTAGCCACACTGAATAGTGATGTCAGTGTATTTGGATGCACGTCAGTCTATTCACAGTGACCCAGCTGCTGAATAACAGCTCTCGCACAGAGTTAGACTGTATTTGTGGTGTTAGTAAGGGTCATGTGTACGTGCACATGTATGCACGTGCACATGAAAATAGGTGCACCCATGCTTTCTTAAAAAATAAAAAAAACAATAAAGAATGCAAACATTTTCATGGTAAATAGCAATAATCAGCTGCATCTACAGGCCATCCTTGTTCTGCTCTGCAGTGAGCTCAGCGTAGGAGCAGTAGAAACAGTTCTCCACCTGCTGCAGGTTCTGATTATTTATTAAAAATTATTTAATTAGGAAATGATGTGAGAGTATCTGAGTTTACTGGGACTAGATGGCTACATAAACCTTTCCCAACAAGTAAAGACATGTAAACTCCACAAACTCCTGCATGGAGTCAACTCCAGGTCCCTCTTGATGTGAGAAAACAGTGTTGCCAAGGATACGGCAGACCTCTGGGTCGAAGCTGATTTTCAGAGCAGAACAAGAATTACTGTCAACAGCTGACTTGGAGTACGCGTGACTGTGGGACGAGATCTTTTTGGTGGATGTAGTTGAGTAATGGAACGTATGAACCTACATGGAACACATCACGGATCCTGGATCTGGCGAGTAAGCCGGCTGATAGAGGAAGAAAGGCTTAGAGGGTCAGGGTTAGGAGTGACTTACCTTTCATCCAAAGAGCGAGGCAGTTGTCCACGGATAAAAATTGAAAAATGAGTTGCAAATTATAACCAGGCAGGCCGCCCAACTAAAGTCTCTTTGTGGAACCACTGAACAAGTTCTCCAAAACTCTACCTCAAAATTATTAAACTTGCCTACTTTATTGCTCTATTACTGCCACCCTGTTAAACTGGCATATTCTGTTTATTTCTGACAGTGTTGCACTCTAGAAGTGGTTCTCCACACCTGACGCCAAGTTGCAAGACTCTAAAGATCAAACACTGTTTTTCTATGGCTCTGCCCACCACACTTTTAATCCCTTACCCGTCTTACAGCAGTGATGTAATGGTGACCAAGTTTAACCCCTGAGATCTCTTGAAAAATATGAGAAAACAAACAAAAAAAAAAACGCACAATGTATAGATGTTGTACTATAACTGTATTGGACCATCTGTATGATATCTTCTATCTGATCTGTCTATTGGACCATTGTGTTGATGCTACTGTACTATAGACTACACGCACTACAATATCACTCAAACAGGAGACGTCCGGGTTGGTTGTGGCACTCGCAGACGCTTCAGTGCCTCTAGTTGTTGTCACCTGATAGTAACTGTCTAAAAATCAAAGTGTATAGTTGAACCTTTTTCATCTTAGCACAACATGAAAAAAATGGGCAACCCGAGCTGCCTGAGCTGTCCCCAGCTGATTGTAGACCACTCAGAAATTGGCCACCTCAGTGCCAGAACCAACCCACGTCACGCCGGACGGCTGCCGGCCCAGCTCTCGCCCAGAACTCTATATCTGAAAGTTGAGCCACTGAATTTACTGGAAGCCTCGAGTAGTATCGATAACATCTACAAGCTCTTTAAACTTTTATTTTTAAAAATGAGCTTTTGATTCCCATCACACTCCACTGTGGTCTCTGTCACGTCTTAATCTGTACCAGAAACCTGAATTAGTCTGTGCATGTGCGTACGAGTTCCTATTACCTTTATGTTTAAAAGTACTCATTAGGTGTGTTATGTAGAAATAGTTCTGTTTGTTGTGGGTGCAGTAAATGTAGGTCGAATTTCAACCAAATGCTGTGAGTTGAATCTTGAAACGAAAGATTAGTTTTGCACTAAACTAATACAGTTAAGTCGTTAGTACAGCTTAATCTGTTCAAACAGTTTCAGTTAAATCATCATCTTACAAATGTCACAATATAAACAATTTTCCAGAGCCAAAAGTGATTAACAATAAATGCGCCCCAAAAATGCCTCTCTAATTTTTAGTTGCACAAAAAGACATAAAGTCAAATGTCAGGGTTTCAAAATCACAGTATCAGCTTTTGAATTACATTAATATTTGTTATAACCAAAACCAAAACCAGTGGTGGTATTATAACCTGTAGCTTTTCCACAGTGGAACGTGATGGGAAGGGTGAGAGGAGAGCAAATGGCGACAGTGGTCATGAGCTGGTTTCAAACCAATGATGTCGCAAGAACTTGGGATGTGCCTTAGCCCACTGCGCTACAAGGGCACCACAAGAAAGGAGATTTCAGTTTTAAATTACCTCCAGAATCTTTTTTTCTCCTCAATTTTGGAAAGTGCAACCAAATATTCAGAGGCTTAAAAAAAAAGAAAAAAAACAGCCAGAAGCCATCAGTGATCCACCTGAGCTGGATGTAAGGTTCTGGGCAAGTCAGTGTATTTCTGTACTGCTGTTGTTTCTCTATGGACTGTACTGTGATACTGCCTTAGGAATCTAACATCATAATACCACAATACTACTCACAGAGAGGAGGAGGGGAGGGAAGGAAACATGAGATGTCTTAAATGTAGGTAAATGTATGTTTATCTTGTTTATAGAGGTGAAAGGGGCGGAATTATTGTCTGGTTTACAAAATTGCAGAAAATTGACTCTTTTAATTCCAACTAAAAAAATGAAACCCAAAAAATATAAAATTCAGTAAATATTTATAAAACTGTTTTTTTTTCTTGGTGAATGACTAATTTGAAATTGCAGCGTGGGTCAGATTTATTAATAATGATCCAAAACTAGACAGAAGTTAGAAAAAAACAACTGAATGAAAGTCACTTTATGATGTCATGGAGCTCCGTGTGTATGCGCACTGCTGAGAGGATGAATGCAGAGACTTTGTGAGCTTTGCAGTTTGCATTATAAAGCAGTCAGTTATTTACCTGCCTGCGAACCTCAGCACAAAACAGTTTTGTTCACAACTTCTAGATCTCCACCTGCACCAATTGCGTACACATCGTAACGTCTCCCCCTCCAAAAAATGCAACATTCCTTGTGAGATTTGTCAAAGCCCCACAAGGAATAGGTACAAAATAAAGCATACAAACAGTTAATTAACCGTTTGCAGTTAATTAAAACTCAGATTGTTAATAAATCTGGCCCTAATTGATTTATCATTTGGGAACTGCAGTGTTGTATACTTGTGCTCAGAGGTAATCTGAATGCACCTCTTGGACAAATAGGTGGGAAAAACGATCTCATTTGTAAAACACTTTTGTACCAGTACAGTTATATTGTGTCACTGTAGCGCTGATTGTCATATCAGTAACAGACTTAACGAGTCTGTGCATTTTGCCAACCGTCTTTCAGCTCTGCTAACAAACCCGACCGCTGTAACACTGGATCTAAACGCATCCACCTGTTGTGTCTTTGCTCGTGGGAGAGTGTGTGTATGTGTGTGTAAATGTCGTTTATGGTAACAGGGTTTCGTGTGTATGTGTGTCTGCGCATGTAAAAATGAAAGAGCAAATACATGGAAAGAAAATCTGCCAAATGTTGTGGGATGAAGAGGAGGGGGAGGTTAAAAAAGAAAAGGAACGCTTTGGTTAAGATGAGGAGGGGAGGAGAGGTGTGTTCAAGAGGACAATCACTCCCTTAACCCCAGCTGAACATTTAGAGGACTGCTCGGAGAGGGAACTGAATCCTAAATGTTCCCTTGATGCCTCACTTTGCTTCTTCTTCCTTTACATCCTCCAAACCTGCGCAAACCCCTGCAGTGCCAGTTCTTCTGTCCGTGTTGCTAGTTTTTAAACCTTAGCCTTGCCGTGTGCGTGTTCGTTAGATGGTTAAACTGTACTTTCACTGTTTCTGCTGTCACTGCTTTGTCACGCCGCTGTTCCCTGTTCTCAACGTGCCTCAGTGTCCATGTTGTTGCTGTCTGTCCTGCTCACGCTGCTTTCAGTAAGTCCAACTGCTTCAGATTCCTCCGTTGAATTTTGACTTGGTTAAAAAAACAAAAGACGCAGGTTTGGTCTCTGGCTGCTTGTTCATGGTAACTGTACAGGGGTTGAATTTTGTAGGCAGCAGGTGTTGCTAATCTTTTGAGGTTTTTAGAGTTTTGAGGGGGTTTTGTTCACTGAATCTGGTTATTATCATTAAAAACTAATTGCTAGATTTTAGATTTTTTTTAAAAATGTTAGTTTGTGTTGAAATACACCATTTTATGTGTTTTAGATGGAGGGGTGATGTAGCCAGTGAAGTCTCGAGTTTATTGAATTTAACTGACATGAGACCAAACTGGAGGCTCAGACCATCCAAAACATTGAGGTTTACACCTGCTACTGACATGCTTCTGTTTGTGGACCGTGTGTCACGTTTTTAAAGTTAACTGCAGATCAGACGGCCGGTGAGGTTTCTGAATGTTTCACTGAAGTGAAACCCTGTGTGATTGGATCCTTTGCCTCTCTGGCTTACGTGGTCATGTGACTCATTCCTGCGTGGCTATCCATGCTCTCCCGTCCTCACACCCCAGCCTCCCCTCGTCCGTCTCTGTTTAGTTATGAATTGGCTGCCATTAAAAACTGCAACAGCCCACCTGCTTGTGCCACAGTGGTCCTCTCCTCCTCTACATCCACAGGTTCAACTCCACCATCTTTTTTTTTTCCTTCTGTTCTCGGCGGCCAAAACAAAATGAGGAAATGTAATAATCATTGTTTGGTAACTGTTTTTAGTGCTATGTTTTTGGAGCGTTACGAGTATTTTCTAACATGTTACAATAAAAGATTGTAGTGTACAAATTCACATTTATAAATATATATATATATATAGATATATATGAGAAATGTATGTTCTAATGCAATAAAGAGAGATTAAGAATTACACGAGCTGGATCAGTCTCATTATTTACAATCTGTTTCTTCCTTAGATTTTATTGGACATACTTTGGACATGCTTCTGTATTTTAATGAATTTTATTTTGACATTTATCTGTGTGATATGCAATACATCGAGTGACTTTGTGCTGTTTCAGTTGGTCTCCACACCTCAACCTTCTCAGACATGATCGTAGATCTCAAAAGTTGGATTAAAGCTTACAATGTCCACCATGTGATTGCATTGTCAGCCTCATGAGGCAGTAAATATGGTGAAATGCTGTATCTGGCTCCAATCAAACCATTTTTACATCCTTTATTGTTTTTAGTTTAGGTTAGTGATAGCTCTGTTTTCCTGGTGCTGAGTGAGGGTTTGAAAAACCAGAGTTCATTTCTGAAACTAAGAACGGATCAACCTGCCACACCAATGACCACCTGAGGGCGCTGCTGAGCCATCAACTACATGGTATGACTGATCTTGCGCTTCAGTCGACCAGAGGTGGCAAAAGTACAGACATTCTGTACTTAAGTAGAAGTACAGATGCTAGTGTTAAAAATACTCCAGTACAAGTTAAAGTACTGATTCAACTTCTTTACTCAAAGTGAAAAAGTAGCTCTTTGGAGCACGCTTCTATGTTTGTGCAAAGCTAACTGAACCTTGTCCTACATTAAAGTAACAATTAAATAATATTAGTGGGTATAATACTGACTTTATTTCAGTCTAAATTTAATTTTCTAATCAAGGTACTCAGCTTGAATCAGGTAAGTAGAACACCAGCAAAGATGTTGCCTCTAAACAGGAACACGAGTAGGGAAGAGGTTCAGTGGAATTCAGCAGGTGGGGAACGCATAAAGTCAGCTGTAGTGGCTCAGTGTGGGGAAAAGAATCACAACTCACAATCATTTCTATTGAGAGCTCCAGTTTTTTGTTTTTTTTTAGTCTACAAGTTGTGGTCAGCTGGCCTGCTTGTCAGCAGATGCTTCATGAGTTGAGTCCTGGCTGATTTCCATCCTCTTCACTGACAGTACACTGTGTATGCTGTCTTTATACTAGACAGTATACAGTTGGTATGAAGGTCGAATTCAGTAAATGAATCTCAGCATCATCATCTTGATTTTAAATTAATCTCTGCTGCATTTGGTGTAAGCTGCCTCTCACCATGGAACTGCAGCCACTGTGCACCAGTCACACACACTGTTCTCTCCTTTCTTTACTGTTTGGCCACTAGATGGACATGTGGGACTCCAAGTGGCTCAGAATCATACACAGCAGTAAATGTGAAACTGTGCAGCTCAATCTGCTCAGTCACTGAAATGTGTTGTAATTTAGTAATCCACATTTCCATTTACTGTTGATGGTTATTTATGTTACTTTTTAATTCAGTAGGTTTGTTATGATATCTCAGAAATGCTAATCCTACGATAACAAATAAAATATAATCTATATGGTAACGTGATAGTCACGAGCCTTGAAGCCAGTCATGAGCGAGCCTCTTATTTTTATCATACCATTAGGCATGAACCTAAACAGGAAGTCATTAACAGGCAAGCAACATTTAAACTCAAAGCCTCTGCACAGTAGACACACTGTGTAAGCTGCACCCCTCTGGTACAGGTCAGGCATCCTGGGTTTTTTGTCAGACAGGTTCTGTATGATATGTTCATTTCAGAATATTTTCTTTAACCATAAACCACAGTAATTCCAATCTGGTTCTGTCATGGTCCTGGTCTGGTGACCCAGTCCATGTGTTTTTGAGTGTAGTTAATATTTCTTGGTTTTGTATCAGTTGTGGTTGTTGTTACTTTTTAGGCTCTGGGTTTCAGACTGTGTTTATTGGGTTAAAAGGCTATTCTAAGTTAGATTAGTGTCACAGTCCTGGGTTTTTTGACCCAGTGTTTTTGTGTTTCATAGCATTTTGATATTCATTGTTTATGTTTTGTTATATTTAGTCTTCTTTAGCACCTAGGTTTTCTAGTTTTAGTTCTTTGTTCATGTAGAATCACTGTGCCATCTCGCCCTGTGGTAAGTTTGCCTTGTTGATTAGTGTGTCTAATTTATCATGTCTCATGTCTGCGTGGTTTATGTTGTCAAGCCTGTGTTGTCATGTCTGTCCCATCATGTTTCCTGTTTTATTTTGAAAGAGTCTGTTCTTTGTTCATTGTATTTAGTTTTACCTCCCTGTCCCGTCATTAGGTTCATGTGTGTCAGCTGTGCCCTCATGTGTCTCCACTCCCCCTGATCACCTCATGTCTGTATTTAAGCCTCCCTTGATCATTGTCACGTTGTCTGTGTTACGTCCCCATGTTTTCATAGTTCTAGTCATGCAGTTTTCATGTCTTATGTCTGTTTCATTCCCCCAGTCACAGTGTGAAGCTGTTCCCCATCCTCTCATTATTCTGTCTGTGTATTTAAGTCCTCAGTCTCCCTTTGTTTGTTGTTGTGTTCTCTGTGTTGCTGGGTGTCATGTAGTGATGGCCAAATGAAGCTTTCTGAAGCATTGAAGCTTGTATTGAAAAACGGTTCATTACTCGAAGCTTTTCAACACAGTCCTCTCTGGTGACATCTGGTGGCCAAAAATATGAAGAGCAGCTTGAATCCACAAAATAAAACCAACCGCTTCATTATGATTGCCCACTCTACAGAGTGGAATGCTGTCTGATATTGGGCCTCCGTTGTGTTGCTTTGAACGTGTATTTTTTGGTGGTTAAGAAAATGTGTTTTATTTGTTTAATAAATAGTTTTGACCAGTAAACTCTCCTTGTTTAAATATGCACCATTGTGTGGTCTTTCTTTGCTTGTGACTTCTTGATGTTGGTAAATACAATAATTGAAAAATACCACGTTACATATATATACATATAATAATGTAAAACACATTATGGAGTATGCTTCTGCTGTGAGGTCTTGCCTCCATGCAGGTATGCAATTAATCGCCGGAGGATTGTATTTATAAATAATATTATATTAAGGAAATTTTCCCAGACATATTTTTGACCTGGGGGTAGAATTGATTGTGAAATGGAAAAGGAAAATGAACTTGCAAATTAAAAACATGATGCATTTAAGGTAACCCTTTTTCATTTTTATTTAAAAAGAGAATTTGTTCTAGTGTGCGATGGCCGAACCTGTTCCTTTTCGTGGAGATAATTTCTCCTGCCTTAAGGAAAATCCCTTCACATGGAACAGAAGAGGCTGGAGTGCAGAGAAACTGGTAGAGATGCAGTTATACAGTCTACCTGGGCCCCACAAACTATCAGCTAAAGAGAATAAAGAAATTCAATTGCTGCACATTTGGCAGACTAACATTTTCAGATTAATTAAACAATAAAATATATATTTTTACAACATTACATGTAAAGAATCAAGTGGAAGTTTTTGTAAAGTTATTTAATGATATTTATATTATGGAAGCAGATTTTTGACATTTTACCTTTTTCCCGTTTTCAGATATAATAAACACGCACAAAACAAAAGCAAACAGCCAGAACACAAAGCTGGAAAACCCACCCGACTGACAAAAATCAACTCAAAATCCTCCCACACAACAGAACCTCCTCTATTCCTCGCTGGCTCCAAATCTCTCAGTAGAATGATCAGTGGTTCACTGTCACCATCAAAACACTCCACAAATCCCGCGAATGATTCGCTTCCATTGAATCAGACACCGAAGCAGTTAGGCTCTAAATGAAGCTTCGGACGTCACTGATCACGTGACTCTGGCCAAACGAATCAAGCTTCGACACAGAGCTTCTGAAGCAGTGTGTTGATTTTTTTGACACACGCACCGGAGCTTCAGCTTCAAGCGGGCCATCACTAGTGTCATGTGTAGTTCCGTGGTCCCATGTCACGTCATCTATGACCAGTCAGAAGTTTCTTAGTTCTAGTTCATGTTTGGTTTGTTTCTTTAGTATTCATGTATTTTGTTTTCAGTTTGTTTTTTGCCAGCAATAAAGCTGCGGCCTTTGGTTAAGTATTCTGTCTCTGAGTCCTGTGTTTAGGTCCTGACCCAGCCTGCCACACAGCCCATCATGACAGGTTCATTTCTGAATCTAAAGCCCACAGCTGGTATTAACATCAAAATGAATGCAGTTTTCATAAATGTATAAGCTTTGCACTGCACTTTGCACTTTAATATAATGATCTTTGTGACTTTGAGTTCCTACGAAACTTTATCTTTGTGTTTCCACTGAGTTAAAACCCACAGACACATCAGATGAGAGCAACTTAACTTGCTGATAACATGTTTTTTTAAAATAGATTTATATCTTCACTGAAAGCCAATGTGCTCAGAGACTGGAGTCTTTTACTGACAACATTTAGCCTTTTACTCATGCACAAAGCACGAGTTTGCTTAACCTGCATCAGTGCATAGCATTTGTACTGTAATAGCAATCAGTTCAGTTAGTTAAGGTTTTGCTAAAGATGCAACATTAAAGAAAGGAAACCTGACTGATGACAATAGCTGTAAATGAAAAATAAAATACAGTCTCAGGAATGAGTGGCTCCACTGTTATTGTTGATCACCAAGTCGTGAATAAAGCCACACAAAGGGCATTTACTGTCAAAAACTGTTGTCCCTTTTTGTAAACTTTCCTTGCCATCCATCCCCAAAGGTTCTCAACTGGATTTAGATCAGGGGAAGATGCAGGATGGTCCAAAATAGTGATGTTATTCTCCTGGAAGTAGTCCCTTGTCCTGCGGGCATTGTGTACTAAAGCATTGTCCTGTTGAAAAACCCAGTTGTTACCACACAGACGATGGCCATTTGACACTCCTGCACCTCCATTTTTCCACTGAAGGAAAAAGCCCCAGGCCATTATGGCGCCCCCTCCACTATGGGGCGTAGAAAACATCTCAGGTGGGGTCTGTTCTGCTTGTCATACCAGTAACACTGGAAACCATCAGGACCGTCAAGGTTAAATTTTTTCTCATCAGAGAATAAAACTTTCTTCCACCTTTCAGTGTTCCATGTTTGGTGCGCTGTTGGAAAGTCCAAACAGTCAGTTCTGTGGCGTTCAAGGAGTCGAGGCCTTTGAAGACGTTTTTTTGTTTTTGAAGGCGTTTTTTGTTTTTGAAGCCCTTCAGTCTCAGATCCTGTCTAATGGTTATGGGGCTGCAGTCGGCACCAGTAACGGCCTTAATTTGGGTCGACGATTGTTGGACAGCCAATTGGATCCTCCGGCTCAGTGCTGGTGAAATTTTTGGGGTCTTCCACTTGGCCTTTTTGTTCCATAACCCTCAGGATTATTGAAAAAATCCAAAAGACTGTCTTACTGTGTCCCAACTAAGCAGCGATGGCGCGCTGCAAGAGATCCCGCTTATGCAGTTCAACAACCCGACCACGTTCAACAAGGGAAAGTTTTTTTGCCTTTGCCATCAGAATGTCATGATAGTGTGATTACCTGACAGAAAATGACAATGAATCCACATTTTAAGTTCATTTTGTTAACATTTTGTTAAAATCCAACCATGAAAAATATGACTTTTTGCCATTTTTCAAATGGTTTTAAACTTTTGATTGGGACTGCCACCATGGCAACCGTAACGCTGCCGCCTGGAACAACAGAACGTAGCTGTCAAACAAAACCCAAAGTCCTGACCCGCCACAATATGAAACAGGAAAATACCGCCGTGTAATCCATTTATTTCAACTAAGTAACTGTATTCTAAATACCACTTTTTTAAACGGTACCTGTAACGGAATACAGTTACTCATATTTTGTATTTTAAATATGTAACGGCGGTACATGTATTCCGTTACTCCCCAACACTGCTCAAGAAATATTCATATATGACTGAATATTTAAATGTGATGTGAATTCTCTATCTTAAGCAGAGATGGGCAGTAATGCGTAATCTGATTACTTTTTTCAAGTAACGACTAAAGTAAGGGATTACTATTGCAAAAATGGTAATTAGATTATCGTTACTTTCCCGTAGGAACGCTGCATTACTGCGTTACTAAAACCGTGATTTTTTTGCGAGAATGTCTCATGACAGGGACGTAAGCGAGTGCGCCGTTAGTGACAACAGCTGTGTGCAGATCAACAGTGGATCATATATCGAGTGCGGGAGAGAGTATGAGCGTGCAGCGTTTAAAGCATGGAAGTACTGACCTTACTTTGAGATTGATTCCATAAAAAGTAACAAAAACATTAGCGTCCGCTGTGCGTGGGAAGAAAACCCCTAAATAAGCACCGAGTAGCTACGACGTAATGGGAAACTCACAGAGAAACTCGCGGATTCTTCAACTGACCGCTGCGGCACACCTGCACCAGGGTAACCCTCCGCCTACCCCACTCCTGCTTTACAGGTGAAAATAGAGCAACAGGACCGCTGAGTCTTTGATGTTATTTATTTTCTGCTGTGTTTTACTTGCATCTATTTGAAAGAGTGAGTGTAAACACAAAAAATTATTTTATTTTATGTGCTGGAATGTGTAGAAAATAGGTTTCAATGTTAAACTAGTTTCTTCAAGTCAGAGAATGTTGCATATAATTAAATTTTTGCTTGATGCATAAAGTTAAAAGATTAAAACTAATAAAACAAGTTTTAAAAAGAGACTTTTCCATTTGATTACATTTTGTATGATGGATTATGTAGAAAAAGTAGAACTGGGCTGAAAGATCTATCGCTTTATCACCTCTTCAGGTTGTAAATCGTGTTTTTAAAAAGTAACTAAGTAATTAATTACTTTCGAAAATAAGTAATCAGTAAAGTAATGGGATTACTTTTTTGGGGAAGTAATCAGTAATTACTTACTGATTACTTTTTTCAAGTAACTTGACCAACACTGATCTTAAGAACAACAAAGGAAATGGAATGACGTGACCTTAAAGTTTAGACTTTTTGTTAAATCATGTAAGTCAGAGATAGTCCAGGCTTCTAAACCCATCTCAGGTGGTCAAGTACCACAATCGAAAGGAGAGCTGCCTGACTGATATAATTTGACCTGCAAGGTTCAGATTTCTTCACATCAGGGAAAGCAAGAAGACACCTGGATTGAGACCAGGGATCAGGATCAGGGACTTTTTTTTTTATTAGAGAGCCGAAACTAAGGATCATGGGTGCATAAAGAGATGCAAAGTTTTAATAACACGTGCTGCTGTAGCATCAGTGGGTAGATCAGAGGAAATGCAAATAACCTTAAAGAGTTTCATACAAAAATGAATGAGAGATGGCATAAATAAAAATTCAAATTCAAATTTAAAAAGTTACAAACATTTGGATACATTATTTGCATGTAGAAACAAATGAATATTAACTGGTGATCATAATTACAAGGAAGGGAAACCAAAACACTTTTAAGATCTCGATGAAAAAACAATTGAAAAAGAAAAGAAAAATGTGTTTAGTACTGGAATAAAATGAGTGTTTAAAAGTGATTATAAAGTAATTTTGAAATTATTTACACAAAAAGCGTGGCTGAGATGCAGATATCAGCTGTTGTTTGCTTGATTTATCAAAAAACTCTGACACTCTGATATCAACTCTTCCCCCTCTTTTGCTCTCCTGACTCAGTTTCCATCACCACACCTCTCACTGCTGCCGTCAGTCACACCGATGAGCACAGACATGCCAGCAGCCTGTCAATGCGCCCCTGCTGCATGAAAAGACACAAAACTAAGTCCACAAAAGGACAGAGCAAAAAGAAGATCCAACTGATTTCAAAAAGAATACGTTCATTAGGAAAGCTGGATATGGGAATCATCAGTACAAAGTACTTAAAGAACAACAGAATTAAAATTCCTAGACTTCTACGTTTCTCCTGAGTGGGCACTGAGGTGGCAGCAGGCAGGGCTCTGAAGGTCCGAGCTAAGC
Source organism: Haplochromis burtoni (assembly GCF_018398535.1). Classification (NCBI taxonomy): domain Eukaryota; kingdom Metazoa; phylum Chordata; class Actinopteri; order Cichliformes; family Cichlidae; genus Haplochromis; species Haplochromis burtoni. Next base: position 1,875,425 of record NW_024582467.1, read on the forward strand.
AGAAGATGAACAGGGGGCCAGGGAGGGCAGTATAAATAAGTAAATGTATGAACTGATGTAAAACTATGGCAAGAGGGAAACTGACAATACAAAAAGCCCAGACAAGGACACAGAGCAGCACAGAACTCTTAGGTTGTCTGAGGCAGTCCAACAGTGGGAGTGTGATGAAAAAACACCTGCAACACAAGAGAGACACAAATTCTGACTGTCATAGTACAAAAAAAAAGGTTTATGACTGTGAGGATTCTTCACAGTACAATATGATGTTCATAGAAATGCAAGGACGCACACATTAAAAGACAGAGCGGTACCTTTCCAGAGCAATGCACACCTTGAAGTAAAGACCGACCATCTCACACAAGTTGTAAATAATACCACTCATGCTGCTTTCCACTCTTATGATCCAAACGATCATTATGCAGATCCGGATTAGATTGGAGAGGAGGAGGTTTGTGTAATAGATGACAGGGACCTGACTCCTTTGCATCTGAAGGAAAAATAAATTATTATAAGACATTACACATTGAATCTAAGGGACTATTTACTTCATTTACTTACCACACAACACACATAGTAGATGATCAGTACGGTCAAAGGAAGCCAGACACACACGTGAATCCACATCACCACTTCAAGGAAATATCGCTCATGTTGATAACATTTTGTTATCGCATTTGTCACTATGTATGATCCAAGATGTCTGATGTAAAACACTTTTGTGAAGCACACAGGTGGTGGTAGAAAAAACAAAACAGCAGGTTAACATTGTTCTTATGTTGACATGAAATTGTGGATGAAACTGATAAAGAAGAAGCAAAACCTGCTGAACTGATGTAACAAATCATAAAATAATAAAAAAAAGGACAAAACAAGGAAGAGCATACACAAGAACGTGTCTGTATGCCTGTAAAATTAAGATTAATTAATATATAATTAATATAATAACTTTAAAGTCAGGTAAAATCTACCTTTCATTATTTCAGTTAACTTGTTTAAATGTGAATAAAAGTGATTCAGAAATTCCTTTTAAATTGTTAACAAATAAAGACAAAAACACCTCTATATAACTTTAAATAATCCTCATGGATATTCAAGGCAATTCATTTCATATAATGACTTCAGCAGGATCAAACACCTGTCCTCTTTAAAACTGTATTAAACAAAGATGTGAACACAAATATCCGATTTTCTCTGTCAAATAAAAAGTACAGTAAAGCTGCACATTTACATCCTCTGCATTCACACAGAAGCTCACTGCACGCACAAAAGAAAAGTTGGTAGTACTATGACTTCCACATGCTGTCTGAAAATGCTGATTTGTTTTAATTATGAGCCAGTTTCTTCATAACTATGTTGCTCTTCAAGTAGAAATAATATGAATTAGTATAAGCTTTGCTCTTACTTGTCTCAGGACTGCTTCCAGCTGAACCAGTGGGTGAAAACTGCAATATGACGAATTTGTCTTGAACGAGGAAATTGTGGTAACACTTTATGGACTCCACCCTGTACTCACTGGTGTTCACACTGACAACAGCCAGTCAGGATAAACTTAAAGCTTCTGCACCATAGACACAGTGCTAAATGCAGTGTGTACACACGTTTAGCTTAGCTTTTCTAAAAACTGCAGTTGGCAGTTTATTTGAAACCATGTTTGTGACTTTATGAACTCTTTACAAGTTCGATCTTCCTTTTTCCACTACAATAAAATTTCACAGACCCAACAGAGCAGGTGATGTGGCAGCAAACACCAAGTTGATAACATGGGTTTTAAATGTGCAATCTTCAGTGTGAGAGCACTTGTGTCAAAACAAGTCTATAGAACATTTCCACCTTTAACACAAGCACAACTACACAAAGCAAAAGGACTGATACTTACATAGTGCTCTTCTGCTTTATTTGAACACTCAAAGCACTTTTTTACAAGCCTCATTCACCTAGTCTAACACACCCCCCCCCAACTAACACAAATGATATGTTCACCTGTTATTAAATCATTTACTCAATTATTATTTATGAAGTCTTTATTTATCCTTAGCCAGGTGCTGATGTCTCTAGCCTCACATTTCCTAAAACACAATCACCAATAGTGCGAGTTTGTTCCTCAGGGAGTGTGTCACAGAGTGGGGAAAAAGTGGCTAGAAACATGAACTGGTTGGTGGTGTACCGGGGATCTAACTCGCTACCGGATTTTCCAGGCAGGTCTACAATTACAGAGTGCAGTGCACCACAAAGGAAATACACCAAAGACAAATGATTGAATACATATCTAACAAGTTACTACCAAAAAAAAAAAAAAAACTGTGGACAATTTATTGTCCCTCTTCAACTGTAAACACAGAATAGTCAAACAGATTCACCGTCACACAAACCTCTAAAACACCATCCTATTTTCAACCCTGTGTCTCCATCTAGTGGCTAAAAAATGGTGATGGTTCAAATGTTGTCACATCTTTCTGCTGACAAAGATAATGATTTCACTGTGTTTTTTTCCACGATTTAAGGGAGAGATAAAACCACCTGGCCCTACAGAATACAACCCCCCCCCTCCCCCCCCAAAATGAATGAAAAAAGTTGACAGTGACATAAAGCACAGAATCAAATAGAATATGACCAAAGTTTTTGCAAGAATAAGAAAATATAGATGTATATTTAACATACTGCAATGTGTTTGCAGAAAACTGAAGTTACTATAGGCCACAGGTGTCAAACTCCAGGTCTCGAGGCGGTGTCCTGAAACCTTTACAGGTGACATGTGACTCAATAAATCAGAGGAAATACAAATGTTACCGTGAGAAAACAATTAATACAATTTTAAACTGAAATTGGAAAAAAAAAAATCCCCACTGGCCCGTCTTTATCCTTCTAGATTGGGCATCCTGTGCAGGATCTTTGCTGTTCCTAGAGATGTTGTTCCTGGGATCTGTTGGAGGCATGCCCCCAGTTTTAGGGTCACTCCTCCGGGTGCTCAGATTAAAGTTTTTGATCCAATTCCCCTAGTGTTACCAGCAGTGGTAGCACAATTGGCCTTTGGAATTTCAAGCCAATTCAATTTTTTTACTCATTTTCTTTAGTCAATTTCACCTCTGGGTAAATGTCTTCCTTAAATAGAAAAATAGGGGCAGGCAGCACTGCTGCCAAGCCCCTTCGTTTAGAATGAGTCTGATTTACTAACATATGTACAATCGTGCACACATTTCCTAAATCTGACAATGATTTTATGCACAAATTTTACATTCCATACACATTTTAGTGAATGAGGGTTCTAGTGAAATAGATTGTTTGCTTGCTTTCTCAGCCTCTCTCCTGCTGTGTTCTCCTCTTATTCTCTTTTCCTTTCCTTGTTGACATGAACCCACTCGTGTGTGCTGCCATCACTCACACTGATGATCTCTTGCTGGATCTGCTGCAGCAGCACAGACATGCCAGCAGATTTTCAACTGGACTTCTACACATAATGACAAACAGAATCAAGATCTCAAAAGAATTGAGCAGAGAGAAGATGGAAATGAAGTAACTGTCAAAAAGATATGGTTCCAAAACTATTAGGATGATTGTAGGTATGATAATCAGACAGTAACTAACCAACAACAGAACCAAAGTTCCTATAATTCTTTGTTTTTCCTCACTGGGGACTGAGGTGGCATCAGGCAGAGATCTGAGAGTCCCAGCTAGACAGCAGATGAACAGGGGAGCAGGAAACAAGGCAAAAATAAAGATGCGTTCAGACTGCTCTAATAATACTCCAAGAGGGCAACTGAAAACACAAAGGGTCCAGACCAGAAGACAGACCAGCACAGAAGTCTTGGTTTTTCTGATGAAGTCCAGCAGGGGGCAGGCGATGAAGAAATACCTGCAACACAAGACAGATACTCTGCATATCACAGTTCAGAACCATAAGGATGCTTCATTTACAGTACAAAGCGCACACACTGAGACAAATAGGTACCTTTCCAGAGCAATGCACATCTTGAAGTAAACACTGGCCATCACACCCAACAGGTAAAAAACTGAAGCAATGCTGGAGACTGTGCGGTCATTTGGTTTTGCTTTTGTCATGTTGAAGGCGCAAATCTTGATCACATTGGAAAGGATGAGGTTTATGTAATAGATGACAGGGACCTGATTCCTTCTTGCCTGCAGGAAACATGTATTTAAGTCAAATTAATGAAGTAAAAGGAAGACTCAGTATAACAGTGTTTGTACTGGATACTGGGACAGCAGGCTCAGTCCATATCAGTTTATGGAAGTGTTCTTGTCTCTGTATCTGATAGGTCTTGATGGTTGGGTTGCTTCCTGGTTTACTGTGAAGGTCATTTTCTTTTGTGTCCTTTGTTAGTTTTACTTCCTGCCTCGGTCTCTATTCAATCAAATAGTGTAGGATGTGTGTTTCTGATTTACTTTAGTATTACGTTAATTTTTTGAGGTTATCCATTGTAAACAAGAATCAGTGCTTAATGTCCATGCAACAAATAACTAATGATTTTTTTAAATTATTATAAATCAGCTTTTAAAATAATCTCAAAATTATTCACATGCTGACATAAAAACATATGAAAGTAATTTACTATTTACTTACCACACAGCCCACAAAACAAAGGACCTGTATGGTCAAAGGCAGGCAGTCGAAAACATAGATCCATGCAACCATAACTATGATGGGCAGCATCTTTTTCCAGCTTTCAGTGATGAAATTGCAGTAAAAAACTTTTTCTTCAGAGAAAAATATTGTTTCTGGAAAAGGCAGCATGTTAACACTATTAGAAAAGAAACAACGGATGAAAAGAAGAAACAAGGCCTGGTGAACTGACAATGTAACTATGATAGAGCTCAATGCTATATATGTCTGAACTACAGCTGACCGGAGTTTGCTCAGTTTGATTTATGTTCAGACTTCTAAAGGAAATTTATTTTTTTTAATGATTCAGAAATTCCACATTATTCCACCAAGAACAGTGAAAACAGAAAATTCCCTCTGCAGTTTCAGTAAATCTTTATTTAATTCTTGAAAGCAAACTCGATTCACAAGAATCAAACTTTTTTAGGAAGTAAAAAAGTAGCGCATTCATCCAGAAGCTCACTACAAGCACAAAAGAAAAGAGTGTAACTTTGAAACTTCAGCAAGATATCTGATGTAGGTCAGTTTTCTCATAATTTGCTGCTCTTCAAATAGAAATAATGTGAATATGAGTGATAGGAGTCGTCTGTATTTACCTCAGGACTGCTTCCAGCTGAAAACTGTAAAAACTGTAATTTGATAATTTTTGTCTTGAGTCAGGAAGTTGTGGCAGCTTACATTATACCCCATCCCCTGACTCGCTCTCTCTCTCTCTCTCTCTCTCTCTCTCTC
>NW_024582467.1:1880791-1886267 GCF_018398535.1 Haplochromis burtoni
ACACACACACACACACACACACACACACACACACACACACACACACACACACACACACACACACACACACACAGTGCTGACTGTAGCTCATGAAACAGTGAATTATCTCATGTTTTATTTTATGTAAACAAACGTGAATGTGTAAAATCGTAAAATCACAGTGCAGATGTTGCAGCATGAACATGCTGTCATTAACCATCAAACATTTGAACTCAAAGCCTCTACAGTAGTCACAGCTGGATCCTGCTTGTACAGGCCAGTCGTACCCTCTCTTAAGCTGACTGGCTGCAGATAAACCGCAGACACAATTAGATCATAGATCTATAAAGATGTTTGTTTTTGGTCAGACAGGCCTTGAATTCTGTGTTTATTTCAGAAAAGTTTCTATAACCTGTAAACAATGATAAAAACCCGGTACAGCTGTTTCCCAAACCTAACCAGCTTCATGTATTTCGACACTGTCGACACCTAAACTGCCAATTCATATCTGACCTTTTTAAAGCCCTTTCTATACCGCTGTTTCTTGTTGGAGGTGGTTGATAACCACAGTGACTAACAGTCTTTATCTGGAAGCTGTTCAGTGTTAGAGAGATGTGAACTCCATGTAATAAAACTATCATGTTGCTGTGAGTTCAGCCAGTTTACACTGGAACATTTTTTCCATCATGTTTTTTAATTTTGCTTCTCTGCTGTATTTCTGAACACTCATTGACAAAGATGAACGCCCGTCACAGATGAAAGATGCATGCAGTCAGCATGAGGTCACCCATTGAAGTCCTGTTTGTTGTTGCATGTATTTTACATGTTCACAGTAGTTCTGCTTGGTGCTATGATCCCACATGGAGTATTATTCTGATTTATGAACAATGTGTAAAAGTCAACATTGTTGCACTTGTTTTATGGAGAATATGATCTTCTTGCAGAGCAGCAAGAAGAAGTTTATCCCACATTTCTTCCTGTAAATATGCTACAATGCTACACATCACTGTGCTGTAGACAGATTTGTCAACAGTATTTGATAGTAATGGGTCCTTTGTGTATGTAGAAAATGTTTCACATCTTTAAGTTCAGCTCATGAAAAATGGGAGCAAAAACAAAAGTGTTGCGTTTATAGTTTTGTTCAGTGTATTTACAGTGGATGGCACTAGACTGGAAATTTGCAATGCAAACCAGTAAAAATTTAATCTTGATCCATATCCAGCAGGCATTAAAACTCAAATTAATTCATGTTTATACATGTTTTGCTTCTCTTTGCTAAAAACTACATTTGGCTTTTAATACACTTTATTAAATTTTTATTAAACCACAGGTGTGACTTTATGAGAGCTTTAGTAACTCAGTCTTCCTGTGTCCACCACATGAAAACCCACAGACACATCAGATGAGAGCTGCTTAACGTAGCAGCCTCGATGATACCGCATGTTTAAAGATTTCTATCTTCACTGAAAACCGACGTGCTCAGAGACGTAACTGACTTACCAACAACATTTCCCCTTTTATACATGCACAAACCATGAGTATTGCTTAACCTACATCAGCATATAGTATTTACATTCTAACAGCAGGTGGTTTGGGTAGCTGAGGTTTTGCTAATATGTTACTGAGATGGGAGGCCATTCTCCTAAAAACAGGAAGCCAGAGTATTTGGTTTTGCATATGGTTTTGTAACCCCAGAAATAACAAGATATATACTAATGTACATATATCTATATACTTATACGTACAAAAGTCCATACACAAACATACATGTGCACAAACACAGATTAAAAATACAACATAAGCGTAAATAGCCGGTAACAACACTCAAAGCTCATCATCCTTGTATTTTGTGCCCCTTGGTGTATTTTGTCATGCTTAGACATTGCTTTAGTTCATCTGCCTGTGCTGCAGCTTTACACTGCATAGATGCAAAAATTGCAAACGTTTTAGTAATACCTGCTGCCATCAGCCAATAGATCAGAAGAAATGCAAATGTTATTATGGGGCAACACAAATGTAGTCCAGAAAAACAATGTGTTAACTTTAAAGAGTCTCTTATAAAATGAATGAGAGACTCAACAATTGCAAAATTCTATGTCAGCTTGTTCTTGAGTTATGACATTCACAAGATTTTCAGAAAACTTGTCCTCTGAAAGTGAATTTGAGGTTATGCAGATTTAAACTTATACAAGATTTTTAATAGATATGATGTGGTATCAATTTGAAGCTCATATGTCACCTCGTTTTTGAGTTGTCTCCTTCACAAGCTTAGCTGTCCACACCACCATCATCATACTCCGTCAGCCTTTCACAGGTGAGGACTACAGAAATATGATGAGGCAAAAAACTTTTTATATCATTCCCCACATGGCAGGAAAAAAATACTTTCATGCCCCATCTAAACAAAACAATGACAGAAAAGCCGAGCTACAACTTTATTTAGATAATAAACTCATTCACAATGAATCCTTCAGTAATTTTTGTTTTAAACAAACAACTTTCATTTCAAACAACTATTTGTAACTTTTGCCACTAGACTGCTTCATTAGTCTGCACCACTTCTTCTAAAAAGTAACATGTTAAACAGAATTTGAAGATTGCCAAACATGGAAAAATAAGGTTCAGTCTTAGTCTTATTAAAAATAAAGAAATCCAGAAACTTGTGAACAGAGATGAAAAATATATAACTTGGTGGTCTGCAGTGCGGATGCAGAGGAGGCGGACACACCTGAGCGGCATCCGCAATCATGCACTTTCAGTACACTTCTATATTGCGGCTATCTGTTGCAGCAGATGGGCATATTATTAATGTAACTGCTGCCCATTTCTTTGTTATGCTGTCAAAGTGATTCTGATGTTAAACATTAGTTCTGCGTAACTTATCTGCCAGGTGAGTTGCACCTCATCTGTCAGAACTCTGGCCACACACCTAGAGAACCACTGCACTAACATCAATATGAGAAATTAAAAAAAAGGTTAATATTGGAATAAAATAAGCGTTCATGCAGATTATGAAACATTTTTAAATTATTTACGGACACACTTCAGTTGAGAGAAGCACGGCTGACAGTCTGATGTCCTCATGCAACAGTATTTGTAAAGGATGTTTTTTGCCTCATTTTGCAGAAACTCTTCAACCATTTGCATCCTTGTTTCTCTCTCTTGACTCTGTTTTCATCAACACTCCTGTCTGTTCTAAAGTAAGCCACACTCATCATCATATTCTTCATCTGATGCAGTGCTGTCCACACACCACACACATGCAGAGAAGATGAATAAAAACAGAATCAGTTCCACAAAAGGAACAAGCAGAAAGACAATCCAGTTAACATAACTTTGCATAACTAGAATATGAAAGATCATTGTGGGGAGGGTTCCTAGAAAGTAGTTAAAGGACGACAGAGTCAGAGTTCCCAGAATTCTATTTTTTTCCTCAGTGGACATAGAGGTGGCCTGAGCCAGGGCTCTGCAGGACTGAGTTGAACATAAGATGAAAACAGGAGCAGGGAGAGCGGCATAAACAAGTAATCGTTGAAATTCATGTAAGACTATGGCAAGAGTGACACTGACAATACAAAACGCCCAGACCAGAACACAGACCACCACAGAACTCTTAGTGTTTCTGACACAGTCCAGCAGTGGGTGTGTGATGGAAAAATACCTGTAACAAAAGAGAAACACAAATTCTAATTGTCACAGCACACAATAGTATATTTCTGAAAGTAAGGATGCTTCACAGTACAAAGATCATGTTTAGAGACATGCAAGGATGCACACACACTGAACAGGTACCTTTCCAGAGCAATGCACATCCTGAAGTAAAGGTTGGCCATCATAACACAGTAATAAATAATGATGGTGATGATGCTTTCCACTCTTGTCACCCAAAGGGTCATTATGCAGATCTGGATTAGATTGGTGATGAGAAGATTTGTGTAATAGATGATAGAGACCTGACTCTTCTGCACCTGCAGGAAATATAAATGTAATTAACTTGTAAATAATTTTATTTATATTTAATATAACTTACATTAATGCAGTAATAAACATGACATGAGCAGCACATAAAACAGCAATCATTGTCTTCATGAGACTGTAGCAATCCTCCTAAACACAAACCCGCTTCTGACTTGCTTATTTTTTGGACTTTTCTATAATATCAGACCTCTTATTTTTTGTTTTTTAATGGTTATCAAACGGGTGGCTATGGTTCAGCAGGTAAAGCTGGTCATTTCTGGGAGGTTGGTGGTTCAATACCTGGCTGCTCCAGTTTGCATGCTAAAGTATGCTTAAGTGTGAAACTGAACGCAGAGCTGCTGCTGGGTTCATCACTGTGAATGTTAGATAGAAAGCACTAAAACAGAAAAGTACTTAGAGTTCATGAGTAGAAAAGCATCATTTAAGAACAATTCCATTAAGCAAACTGCGTAAATCACCAAACAAGGTGTTTTATGTAATTACTTAATACTGTTCATTGCAAGAGACTTTGGGCCAGGTTAACTAAATGAGGCAAAATAGTGTGAGAGCAGTCAATCCCAGAATAGCGCTGATGTGGTTAGTTTTGCGGGTGATTTGCAAAAGTTACTCTGTTTTCTAAACAGAGGTGCAGTTATTTAATTTTAATCTAAGATTTATAGAGTAAATATTATTCATTAATCCAATCCAGACTTCTCTCTTACACAATGTCAGTCTTACAATTCCTGTTTTTAACTACCTACTTTATTTTTCTAATTTTTCTATGCTGGATTTAATTTCATGTGGGAGCACTGCTCAGAACAGAAACCATCTGCTTTCAAACCAATGCAAAGTCTATCCAAGATCTGATTATATTTAGGATGGGCTTTGTTCTTTCCAGTTTTTCATTGAACTTAAAAAAATGTAAATTAAAAAATACCCCGCAACTTTAAATTGCATTGCACATTACCACACTTTTAATTTTAAAGGGAGCATAGAGCAGAGCAGTGAGTCACGACTTATGCAAATTCTAAACAAATTTTAATGATCACTAATAATCCAAAATAATTAGTTAATATAAGAAAACGCACCTTTCAACCTTACATGCATTTTTAACATGGGATTTTCTTTTGATCTGGAATGTAAATTTGCCTGTGTCTAAAAGAATTTGGGTAAATGTCTGTTGGTTAAATGTCCTGTTGGCTATAAATAAAATAGATTTGACAGTCAACTGTAAAAGGTGGGCTATAGAAACAAAGTATCAACCATCTTTATACTAGTATTCTAACACCACCATTGGTATTAGCAATAAAGACATTTGGATTGATACGGCCACCTCTATTACAAGAGTTAACCAAACCACTTTGTTATCCTTTGTCATGAATACAGATGCCAATCAGAATCAGAATCAGAATCAGAATCAGAATGGGGTTTATTGCCAGATGTTGAGGTTTACAACATTAGGAAATTGCTGCGGTGCTTCAGTGCAAACAATAAGAATTAAAGTGCTATGTAGAAAGAAAGATATGTGCATGGGATATAC
>NW_024582467.1:1886287-1888416 GCF_018398535.1 Haplochromis burtoni
GGCTCAATTCAAATGGGCGTCACACTTTTCAGATTTTTATTTGCTTAAAATTTTGAAAACCATGTATAATTTTTCTACCACTTCACAATTTGCTACTTGTGCTACTTTGTGTTGGTCTGTCACAGAAAATCGCAATAAAAAACATTTAAGTTTGTGGTTGTGCTCTGATGCGACCTGAGCGCTCACACTGTGCGTCCATAACATGAAGGTTATAACAGAAAATCTGTCGCTCGCTCTCTCTCCCTCTCTGTCTTTCACTCACACAGACACGCACACCACCACCACCATCAACTTTGCTAAATTGCTAATGAAAAACATTGATCGGGCAGCTGTGATTGAGCAGCAATGTCCATCCAACTCTTTTCACGGTTGGTGCGGTCGTGATAATTTTGTGAGGCCACATCGAAAAGGCTCGGATGAGCTTGCCAAAGTTCTACAAGTTGTGCCTCCATCGCTTGTGTCCAGATCACACGCTGCACTGCTGTGTTACTCCGTCTTTCCACTTCCATTTCTGTTTGCGTGTGCTCAGTGTGAGAGGTTACGTTGACACTCTAACGAGGATGACAGGATTTCAAACAGGTTTGATTTTCTTGCGACCATGCGATTGATGATCGGGAGCTGGTTGTGAGGTGTTAATTACTTCTCCTTACGCCATGTATACTACACGATGCACAATATACGATTAAGGCGAAACTTGGGCCGATCCCCAAAAGGGTCGCACGACTGAAAAATCAGCTCAAAATGGGCCAAAAATCACACAGTGTATGCAAAGCTTGAGGGACAAGGGGAAACTGACAACATAAATACATGTGAGAGTGAATGAATAGTCATAGCGAGATGGGTGAAGTGAAGCTAAACACACTGAACACAGGAAGAGAGGCTGTCAAAATAAAAAAGGAAACAGTAAGACGCAAACTATGATACACAGAGGAAGGGAGTACACAGAGATGTGAACTGTCACAGGAGACGGAGATGAAGACAAAGACACAAAGGGAACCTAAAAGACAAGAGAACATGAACAAGACAATAAACAAATAAACTCAGAGACCTAAATGAACTAAACTTGAGACTAGACCGAATAAACTTGAACTGAAACTATCTGCACTGTTGGCTCAGGAGGCCAGCAATGGGGATCAATATATATCAAGTATACATTATTATTAATACCAGTATCGATACAAATGACATTTGAACCATTCCTTCCACCTTTATTACGAGAGTTAACCATACCACTTTGTTATCCTTTGTCATAAATACAGATTTTAAATCAAGAGCTGTTACTATAAAATTTACCTTCTTTAGTACATTCATTTAATCAGCCTGTGTCATCACCCAGAAATGACATACGGAACTAATGATTATTTCTAATTGTCATTAGATCAAATCATTGCAGCCCTTCTTTTATTGCTAAATCTTCTAATTATTCTCATAATTGCAGACTCACAAAAAGAGATGTAAGAAATGTAAAATCTAAGTCATCATTTACTTACCATATAAGACACACAGTAGATGATCAGTATAGTCAAAGGAAGGCAGACACACATGTTGATCCACATCACCACTTCAAGGAAATACTGCTCCTGTCCATGACTTCCGGTGATGGGGTTCTTTCCTGTGTAAACCACTGCATTGTGTGGGATAGGAAGTGTTGGAAAGCGCATTAGTTTAAGATTGTTCTACTTTTCTGTATGTGAATTGGGAAAGAAGAAAAAAAGCCTGTTGAACAGAAAACAAAAACATGAAAGAGCCCAAATAATATCAGAATTTACTCTGGGTATACAGAATAGAGATGGGACGTGGTATGAAAATATGAATTGCTCGTGGTATGAAAAACCCGAAATTGCTCTCCGATGCATTCATCGGAGTATGAATGTGTGTGAATGTCAGTTGTGCTTGTGCGAATGGGTGTGAATGGGTGAATGGGTGAATGCACAAGTTGTGTAAAGCGCTTTGAGTGCTCAGAAGAGTGGAAAAGCGCTGTACAAGAACCAGTCCATTTACCATATAACGCCAAATCACAACAAAAGGCGCTTCATAGATACAGAGAAAAACCCAACAATCATATGACCCCCTATGAACAAGCACTTTGGCAACAGTGGGAAGGAAAAACTCCCTTTTAACAGGAAGAA